>NC_091298.1:58259580-58324580 GCF_038502225.1 Cherax quadricarinatus
CCAGGACTCAAGTCCGGCCTGCCGGTTTCCCTGAATCCCTTCATAAATGTTACTTTGCTCACACTCCAACAGCACGTCAAGTATTAAAAACCATTTGTCTCCACTCACTCCTATCAAACACGCTCACGCATGCCTGCTGGAAGTCCAAGCCCCTCGCACACAAAACCTCCTTTACCCCCTCCCTCCAACCTTTCCAAGGCCGACCCCTACCCCGCCTTCCTTGGCCACTACAGACTGATACACTCTTGAAGTCATTCTGTTTCGCTCCATTCTCTCTACATTTCCGAACCACCTCAACAACCCTTCCTCAGCCCTCTGGACAACAGTTTTGGTAATCCCGCACCTCCTCCTAACTTCCAAACTACGAATTCTCTGCATTATATTCACACCACACATTGCCCTCAGACATGACATCTCCACTGCCTCCAGCCTTCTCCTCGCTGCAACATTCATCACCCATGCTTCACACCCATATAAGAGCGTTGGTAAAACTATACTCTCATACATTCCCCTCTTTGCCTCCAAAGACAAAGTTCTTTGTCTCCACAGACTCCTAAGTGCACCACTCACTCTTTTTCCCTCATCAATTCTATGATTCACCTCATCTTTCATAGACCCATCTGCTGACACGTCCACTCCCAAATATCTGAATACGTTCACCTCCTCCATACTCTCTCCCTCCAATCTGATATTCAATCTTTCATCACCTAATCTTTTTGTTATCCTCATAACCTTACTCTTTCCTGTATTCACGTTTAATTTTCTTCTTTTGCACACCCTACCAAATTCATCCACCAATCTCTGCAACTTCTCTTCAGAATCTCCCAAGAGCACAGTGTCATCAGCAAAGAGCAGCTGTGACAACTCCCACTTTGTGTGTGATTCTTTATCTTTTAACTCCACGCCTCTTGCCAAGACCCTCGCATTTACTTCTCTTACAACCCCATCTATAAATATATTAAACAACCACGGTGACATCACACATCCTTGTCTAAGGCCTACTTTTACTGGGAAAAAATTTCCCTCTTTCCTACATACTCTAACTTGAGCCTCACTATCCTCGTAAAAACTCTTCACTGCTTTCCGTAACCTACCTCCTACACCATACACTTGCAACATCTGCCACATTGCCCCCTATCCACCCTGTCATACGCCTTTTCCAAATCCATAAATGCCACAAAGACCTCTTTAGCCTTATCTAAATACTGTTCACTTATATGTTTCACTGTAAACACCTGGTCCACACACCCCGTACCTTTCCTAAAGCCTCCTTGTTCATCTGCTATCCTATTTTCCGTCTTTCTCTTAATTCTTTCAATTATAACTCTACCATACACTTTACCAGGTATACTCAACAGACTTATCCCCCTATAATTTTTGCACTCTCTTTTATCCCCTTTGCCTTTATACAAAGGAACTATGCATGCTCTCTGCCAATCCCTAGGTACCTTACCCTCTTCCATACATTTATTAAATAATTGCACCAACCACTCCAAAACTATATCCCCACCTGCTTTTAACATTTCTATCTTTATCCCATCAATCCCAGCTGCCTTACCCCCTTTCATTTTACCTACTGCCTCACGAACTTCCCCCACACTCACAACTGGCTCTTCCTCACTCCTACAAGATGTTATTCCTCCTTGCCCTTTACACGAAATCACAGCTTCCCTATCTTCATCAACATTTAACAATTCCTCAAAATATTCCCTCCATCTTCCCAATACCTCTAACTCTCCATTTAATAACTCTCCTTTCCTATTTTTAACTGACAAATCCATTTGTTCTCTAGGCTTTCTTAACTTGTTAATCTCACTCCAAAACTTTTTCTTATTTTCAACAAAATTTGTTGATAACATCTCACCCACTCTCTCATTTGCTCTCTTTTTACATTGCTTCACCACTCTCTTAACCTCTCTCTTTTTCTCCATATACTCTTCCCTCCTTGCATCACTTCTACTTTCTAAAAACTTCTCATATGCTAACTTTTTCTCCCTTACTACTCTCTTTACATCATCATTCCACCAATCGCTCCTCTTCCCTCCTGCACCCACTTTCCTGTAACCACAAACTTCTGCTGAACACTCTAACACTACATTTTTAAACCTACCCCATACCTCTTCGACCCCATTGCCTATGCTCTCATTAGCCCATCTATCCTCCAATAGCTGTTTATATCTTACCCTAACTGCCTCCTCTTTTAGTTTATAAACCTTCACCTCTCTCTTCCCTGATGCTTCTATTCTCCTTGTATCCCATCTACCTTTTACTCTCAGTGTAGCTACAACTAGAAAGTGATCTGATATATCTGTGGCCCCTCTATAAACATGTACATCCTGAAGTCTACTCAACAGTCTTTTATCTACCAATACATAATCCAACAAACTACTGTCATTTCGCCCTACATCATATCTTGTATACTTATTTATCCTCTTTTTCTTAAAATATGTATTACCTATAACTAAACCCCTTTCTGTACAAAGGTCAATCAAAGGGCTCCCATTATCATTTACACCTGGCACCCCAAACTTACCTACCACACCCTCTCTAAAAGTTTCTCCTACTTTAGCATTCAGGTCCCCTACCACAATTACTCTCTCACTTGGTTCAAAGGCTCCTATACATTCACTTAACATCTCCCAAAATCTCTCTCTCTCCTCTGCATTCCTCTCTTCTCCAGGTGCATACACGCTTATTATGACCCACTTCTCGCATCCAACCTTTACTTTAATCCACATAATTCTTGAATTTACACATTCATATTCTCTTTTCTCCTTCCATAACTGATCATTTAACATTACTACTACCCCTTCCTTTGCTCTAACTCTCTCAGATACTCCAGATTTAATCCCATTTATTTCCCCCCACTGAAACTCTCCTACGCCCTTCAGCTTTGTTTCGCTTAGGGCCAGGACATCCAACTTCTTTTCATTCATAACATCAGCAATCATCTGTTTCTTGTCATCCGCACTACATCCACGCACATTTAAGCATCCCAGTTTTATAAAGTTTTTCTTCTCTTTTTTAGTAAATGTCTACAGGAGAAGGGGTAACTAGCCCATTGCTCCCGGCATTTTACTCGCCTCATACGACACGCATGGCTTACGGAGGAAAGATTCTTTTCCACTTCCCCATGGACAATAGAAGAAATAAAGAAGAACAAGAGCTATTTAGAAAAAGGAGAAAAACCTAGATGTATGTATATATATATGCATGTGCGTGTCTGTGAAGTGTGACCAAAGTGTAAGTAGGAGTAGCAAGATATCCCTGTTATCTAGCGTGTTTATGAGACAGAAAAAGAAACCAGCAATCCTACCATCATGCAAAACAGTTACAGGTTTTTGTTTCACAGTCATCTGGCAGGACGGTAGTACTTCCCTGGGTGGTTGCTGTCTACCAACCTACTACCTAAATATATAATATATATATATATAATATATATTTATAATATATAATATATATTTATAATATATAATATATATTTATAATATATAATATATATTTATAATATATAATATATATTTATAATATATATTTATATATTTATAATTTATATTTATATATATATAATATATATTTATATATATATAATATATATTTATATATATATATATAATATATATTTATATACTATATATAATATATATTTATATACTATATATATATTTATATACTATATATAATATATATTTATATACTATATATAATATATATTTATATACTATATATAATATATATTTATATACTATATATAATATATATATATATATATATAATATATATTTATATTATATATTTATATATTTAATATATATTTATATATATATTATATATTTATATATATATATATATATATATATATATATATATATTATATATATATATTAATATATATATTTTATATATATATATATATATGTGTGTGTGTGTGTGTGTGTGTGTGTGTGTGTGTGTGTGTGTGTTTGTGCGAGATGGTGTGCTTTCCTGGTTGTACTCACCAACTTGTTTTTGCAGGGGTCAAACTCTATCTCCTAGCTTCGCCTCTTAAGTATTATCGACTGACGTTACTGATTCCTTGTCTCTACATCCAATTATTTCTACTTTTAAAACAGTGTTTAGTGTTTGCCTTTACTACTTCGTCTAGTTTGTCCCACTTAACTGCACTAAACTCAAGTTTTCTACCTAACATCAATATGAATCGTGTGTGTCTAGATGCTATTTATATCTCCTGGCTTCCTCTCCTTTTTTTTTCTCTCAAATAGCATCATCCTATATCCTGTTGTCATAAATATATCTCTTGGTCCTCCATTGCTCTACTTTTTTGGGGTAAAGTTTTTCGTACTGTGTGTATGTTGTGTTTTTCTGTATACATAAATTCTCACCGGACATGACTATGGCATTGCATTCTTCCTTGTCACGTCCTCGGATGTGCGGGAGGCGGAGAGGAACAGCTTGTTAGATCAAGAGGGCAGGTGTGGAGGAGCTCCGCTTCTGGTGCAAATGATGAGGAGTGACAGCCTGCTTGATCACGAGGACAGGTATGGTGCTGGATTTCCAGGTCACGCAAATGGAAAGTTGCAGATCACAAGGTTATATACGGAGATTTAGAAATAGAAAAGCTATAACGCTATAATGATAATAGGAATACCAACGTTTAAAGCACCCGCGCTGCCAGACGTAAGTCGCCACTTTTACTGCTGTATTACTGTTTAATTGAACGTCAGTATAAATTTGCTGATGCTAATGTAACATAACTTAGAATATCAAGTATATAATGGCACAAGTCTGGATCTAGCAGAAATCGACGAACTGTAATGCGTGCAAAATCGGCCGTTCCGTTTAGAGGCCAGGTTGCTTGCAGGGTTGTTTGTGGTGACAACACTGCTCATGGACGCAGTTAAAGTGTTTGGCTATTTATTTAGGCTATGTTTTGATTGTCGGAAGATTTATCAAGCGAAAGGTAGCCTAAAATATATCCAAATGTTGGGAATGTGTACCTAAATTGAATGTGGGTATACTTAGTATTCATATTGTCAAGACGACTCCTGATTCGGCTACTCCTATACCTTGTCCAACTTGATTGGGTTCACCTGTGCTACCTATTGTTTTCTTAATCCCTGCTTCTCAAATAGTCTTGCTTTTTGCCCTGTCAATGCCTCTTAGGCATTGTGTGCTCACCTAGTTGTGGTTGCAGGGATCGAGTCACAGCTCGTGGCCCCACCTCTAGGTCACTCTTCCTGCTATGGATGGCTCCTGCCTCCACTACATTACTTCCCAGACTATTCCACTTCCTAACAACTCTGTGACTGAAGAAATACTTCCTAACATCCTTGTGATTCATCTGAGACTTCAAATTCCAGTTGTGACCCCTAGTTGCTGTGTCCCATCTGGAGCATCCTGTCTCTGTCCACCTTGTCAATTCCTCTCAGTATTTTATATGTCGTTATCATATCCCTCCTATCTCTCCTGTCCTCCAGTGTCGTCAGGTCAATTTGCCTTAACTTCTCCTCGTAGGACATGCCCCTTAGCTCTGGGACTAGTCTTGTTGCAAACCTTTGCACTTTCTCTAATTTCCTTACATGCTTGGCTAGGTGTGGGTTCTAACCTGGTGCTGTTGTGTGTTATGGAAGTCGTGTGTAGCATCCACGAGTCTTGCTTTAACTTAATGTAAGTTATTTTAAGGTTTTGTCGGCCACTCGTATTTAGCGTACACCTGGAGGCGGCTGTGTAACCTTGGCGCTGAGTGAGACTGTAATATGAAAGTAATACTTAGAGTTTATTATGTTAAACCTGTCAGTCTTTACACTGGAAAAACATTATTACCAACTAACCCATACTTAGGAGAGTGGATTTTAGACGACGTTTCGGTCGGTACTGGACCAGTATCTTGTCACAGTTGTGGCTTTATAATGGTTCAGGACGGATCGAAACGTTTAAAGTTTCCAATATCTGTGTTATTTAAATATTTGCAACCACGGTGTTCTTAATTGTGTTTCAAGTTATCAGTCTCATGCCTAGAAACTGCTTAAAGTGTTTGCATAGTTACCTGTGGAGCTCCGGGTCATCCAGGTTGTTGGTGCTGGCTGCCCGCAGGTCTATCACAACCTAGTGGGGTCAGACACCTGCAGGATGTACTAAGTTTCTTTTATGAAAACCTCTCACTTGGTTGTCAGATTTAGACCAAGGAAGGAAAGGGTAGCTTTAACCCCTTGGATCAAGAGCCCTTTACAGGTATCAAGTTAAATCCTCGATTTGGATGAAGTTTCTTGAACAGATCATCAGTTTCAGTAATTGATCATTTTATTCTCTCTCTCTCTCTCTCTCTCTCTCTCTCTCTCTCTCTCTCTCTCAAGAATATTAGTGTTTGTCTTAGATGATTTAGAATGTAGTTACCTTGTTCTAATTACAGGTAAGCTTCGTTATGTACAAAATATAACTTTTGAATTGCATATAATAGCTTAATCGCATAATATCATTTTGGACGTTAATGAATTGTCGTTATGTTATACGAAGACAAAACAAATTAAATCTTACTGTTTTTTTTTTACCACACTGGCCGTCTCCCCCCCCCATGCCAGGTAGGTGGACCCCCCCCACACACATACAAAAAGAGGAAACACACTCGCCTACATTCATTCAATCGGTGTTTTGCCAGAAGTGCTGACATTATAGTTAAGACAACCCTCCTTTAGAGTGCTGGCACTCTGCTTTCCATCTCCAGTTAAGTCCGGCAAACTGATATCCCTGAATCTCTTCACAGATATTACTCTACACTCCAGGTACACATCAAATCATAAAAAAAACTATTTGTTTAACCCCTTAAGACTAGAGATCTCTTCTACCCCATCCTTCCAACTTTTTTTTTTTTTTTTTTTTAAATCTCTACCTCCCCTTCCACCCCAGATTTATATACCATCTCAGTCATCCTATCGGCTCTGTCCTCTCTAAATGCCTAAACCACTTCGACAATCCCTCTGTATATTCACTGCTGCTTAATGCATAAATATCGAGATTCTTCCTAAGGATGGTGCTACATATGGAGTTCCTTAGCCTAGGAGAAATAAGTGAATTGTATACTAGGAAGAGTCTAGAGACCCTTCCTAGAATCCACGTGAGCACTGGTGTTTCCATTCCACCCCTGAGCGAAATGAACACGTGAAATTCTTTGGAATAACTATGTCAGCTGATCTTTCCTGCAAAGAACATAAGACAAGGTCACGGCAGCCAGCCAGGAGATTGACTGGGTGGGTATTGAGAACATTCAAAACAAGGGAAATAATACTAATGGTGACACGGTTCAAATTGCTTGTGCTCTCCCATTTGGAATATTGTTCAGTGTTGGCAGCCCCGTTCAAGGCAGGAGAAATATCAGAGCTTGAACAAATACAGAGATCGTTTACGGCCCACATAGAGCCAGTAAAGCATTTAAATTACCCGGAATGCCTTAAAGTATTGAATATGTTCTCACTGGAGTGGAGGAGAGAGAAATATATAATAGTATATACCTGGAAGGTACTCGAGGGCCTGGTCCCAAATCTGCACACTGCCATAACATACTGGTGTGAGAGATATGGGAGGAAGTGCAAGATAAACCCAGTGGAGAGCAGTGGTGCGGTGGGAACAATAAGGGAAAACTGTGTCAACATTCGTGGCCCCAGATTATTCAACATCTTACCAGAAGATATCAGAAATTGCTAGAACAAGTGTAGACGTTTCCAAGAGAAAACTGGACAAGTATCTTCATCAGGTGCCAGATCAACCAGTCTGTGATGGATATATGGGGCAGCGGGCCTCCAGCAGCATCAGCAGCAGCCTGATTGACCAGGCTAGCACCAAACGAGCCTGGCCTATGGCCGGGCTCCGGGAGTAGACTCTCGAAACTCATCAAAGGTAGGTAGGTAGGTAGGTAGGTGTGTGGGTGGGCGTGTGTGTGTGGGTGTGTGTTTGTGTGTGTGTGTTTGTGTGTGTGTGTTTGTGTGTGTGTGTATAATATGGAACACACACACTCGCAGTGTTTTATATAATTTCAAGTGGGAAATATTAGCTGTTGTGTGATTGAGGTCAGGAGAGTTTCTCTTGCTTGGTTAAATCACTGAGGTTATGATGTGCCTTAAGTGTTGTTATGTCTTGCACACACTTTCTACATCTGACTGAGTATATTTATATGATATGTTGTGTAAGCCATGATGGCTTGCAACACCAAGGTAAGGTGACCACTTGAGTTGAGATGTCTACCTTCGGTCAAGCAAAGTGGCCTAAGCGTTCCTGAAACTTAGCAGTTGGATGATAGGCACCAAACAGCTGCCTGTTAAGTGTTTTACACTCTGGCAGGGTTGTTGCTCTTGGCTTCCTATCATAAACCTGAGATGACACGTTAATATTTGAAACTTCTAATTTACATGTATCATTACTTCTCTTTTATAATGATTATTCTGGTAAAATTTCATTTTCATTTTAGGAGACTGATCTGAGACCGGGCTGCGGAGGCGATAATCCCCGTAACCGTTAAGAGAGAGCATATATGACATGGGATTCGGAGACGGGGCGAAGTACGTCCTTAAAGTCGACATTCCATAGCAAGGGACTTAACACGCACCTTTATGGTAGTCCGGCATCCACTGTGTGGCTTACGTACTGCTTCGTTCTGTAGCTTACTCTTAACGGGAGCTGCCTTGATGCTGGTTCTATAGTTTAGGAAATAGAGGAATCCCTTGGTGCTGTATAACGCTCCCTCGTGAATATATTAACAACATTGTAGTGGTTTGTAAGTGTTGTAGGTGAAGGTTGTGCCGTGTCAGGTGGATTGTGTGAGGTTCCAGCAGCTGTCTTGAGGTGCTCTCGTGAATGTTAAGTGACCATCATCCACCACTTCCGGGAACATGGGGTGACAGTACTTGAAGAAGACTAACCTTACTGTACTTGTATCATGTAGAGTGTACTATCATGCAGGATGTTCTACCTCTTTCACACTCCACGTATGTCAACATGGATGTTTCCTTAAAAATATACGGTACAGCAATCATCAAAGTTCACTACACTAAATGAGATCTACATAGAAACCCACTAGGCCTCCTTGCATGTTCCTGAGACCATTGGCCAGGGAAGCTGTCAGTGTGCAAAACGTTTAATGGGTTTCCGTTACACACTCGTGGGATAGTATGTGGCACCTTTCTGGATGTGTTAGTAGGTAACCAAGTGAATGAATCTTCAGGGACATCAGTGTCCACCTGAAGGGTGTTCCAGGGGTCAACGCCCCCGCGGTCTGGTCCGGTCCTCATCCAGGCCTGGTGGATCAGGGCCTGATCAACCAGGCTGTCACTGCTCGCCGCACACAGTCCAACGTATGAACCACAACTCGGCTGATCGGGCACTGCCTTTAGGTATCTGTCCAGTTCCTCTTGAAGGCAGCAAGGGGCCTGTTGGTAATACCCCTTATGAATTATGGGAGGCTGTTGAACAGTCTTGGGCCCCGTACACTTACTGTGTTTTCTCTTAGTGTACTCATGGTACCCCTTCCTTTTCCTTGGGAGTATGCTGCACCGGCAGTCGAGTCTTTTGCTTTCATAGAGAGTGATTTCTGTGTGCAGATTTGGGACCAGTCCCTCTAGGGCTTTCCAGGTGTAGAGTATGATGATCTCTCCTGCGTTCCATTCAATACAGGTTAAGGGACTTCAAACGTTCCCAGTAATTAAGGTGCTTGACTGAACTAATACATGCAGTAAAAAGTCTATGTAACACATTCTAGAGCTTCAATTTCGGTTATTTTGAAAGAGGCTGTTAATGTCCAGCAGTATTTCAGCCTAGAGAGTACAAGTGACTTAAAGAGGATCATCATTGGCATGTCATTCATTGTTTTGAAGGTTCTCATTATCCACTCTTTCATTTTCCTTGCAGATGTGATAGTGACGCTTTTCATTCTTGAAGGTGAGATCCTCTGACATTACCACCCCTGAGTCATTCACTTTGAGTTTTCCCTCTGTTATGTGATTAGAATTTGTTTTATATTCCGTTCTAGTTATTATTTCCTCAAGTTTTCCATAACGAAGTAACTGAAATTTGTCCTTATTGAACACGTTGTTTTCCGTGGGCCATTGGAAAACTTGGTTTATATTCGCTTGGGGATTTACTGTGTCCTCAGTGGATGTCACTTATGCAGATTCAAGTATCGTCTGCAAAGGAAGGCACCCTGCTATGGTTTACATATCTGTCAGATATGAGAATGAGGAAAAAGATGAAGGGGGGATGGGGGCGAGTATTATATCTCGTGGAACAGAGCTGTTCACTGTGACAGCCTCCGACTTAACTTTGTTTACCATTATTCTATGTTCTGTTGGTTAGAAAGTTAAAAATCCATCTGCCCACTTTTCCATTTATTCCTTTAGCACGCATTTTGTGCGCTATTACACCATGATCGCACTTGTCGAAGGTTTTTACAAAGTCTGTGTACACTACCTCTGCGTTCTGTTTGTCCTGCATTGTATCCAAGACCATGTCATAATGGTCCAGTAGCTGTGAAAGGCAGGGGCGACCTGCTCTAAACCCATGTTGCCCTGGGTTGTAGAGTTGGGAATCCAAGTTGTTTGCGATCTTGCGCTTCTTAGAACCCTTTCCAAGATTTTTATAATGTGGAACATTAGAGCTATCGGTCTACAAGTCTTTGTTATTGCTTTGCTGCCATCTTTATGGAGTGGGGCTATATCCATTGTTATTAACGACTGTGGGATGACTCCTGTGTCCAGGCTCCCTCTCCATAGCATACTTAAGGCATGCAATTGGGGTTTCTTGTAGCTCTTGATAAACACCGAGTTTCACGAGTCTTGCCCTGGGGCAGTGCATGAGCATATTGTCAATGGTTTCTTTTAAAGTCAAATGTAATTAGGATTATGCCAGAAATTTGGCATACATTAACAAGGTTTTAAGTCTCGTTCGTGAAAGTATGATACTGATGCTGGATGAGCAGGTAAGTAGCGAGATGGCAAAGATACATATGAATCTGAAAATTGTTTGGCTAGTTATGAGGACATTAAATACAGTAGTTATCAGTACTAGTAGTAAATATTGAGAGAGGAAGAGGATATTAGGTTTTTGTGTATTGAATTAACTTTTGCAGTAAGCAGTTGGTCGTCTTCACAATAATTGTTTTTAACCTTTGTAATACTGTTGCATATTCTCCCTCTTTCCTTGAAGTATTTTTCAATCAACTTTGTGTAGATGAGTGTACTTAAGAGTTGTACTCGCCAACTGCTCAGGGTTCGAGACTTTCATTGACCCACCGTTTGCATTGACTTGACTGACATCTAAGTGACTCTGGCTTCCAATCCTGTCATGCCTACTCTTGAAGCTGTGAAAGGAGGAATCATGTACAAATTTTTCGTCTAGTTAATCTTCATCTACTCTAGAAGACAGCTCTACCTCCTAAGCCTAATTTTTGATGTCCTCTCACATAACACTAACCATGGCTCGGTTGGTAACTCCCCTGCACTGGTGGAAACTTTCTCCTGCTGCCCCTGTTCATCTAGCAGTAAGCAGGTACATACTTTGAGTGTTAATTGTGATTTATTCAAACTATAGTATCCTGACTGAGGGTTAGTTATGTGTTGCAGCTACTGTATTTTGACTGCGTTGGTTATGATTACCAGCCACTGTATTGTGACTGTGGGTTAGTTATGATTTGTTCCAGCTACGGTATTGTGGCTCTGTTAGTGGTGATCTGTTCCAGTTACTGTATTGTGACGTATTCTTCTGGATTTGAATGATTCCTTCTTCAAGTTACAGAAGGTCACTCTTATGCTTGCAGTTGTGTGCCATTGACTGAATGTATCCTGTGTGTTATTGCAATGAATGTTTTGCTGTTTAGGCTCCTCTAGATTATTCTTATATTTACTAGTGTAGCGTATAACGTTTTGTCTTAATTTGTGTTCTTCCTAATACGGGTTGAGCGTCATGGTTATGGACAGTAGGCTGGTAGACAGCAACCATCCAGGAAGTACTACTCTCCTGTCATCTGAGTGTGATATAGAAGTCTGTTAAAATTTGTTCACTGGTATTTTTCTTGGTCTTTCCTTTATCTCATGAACCTGTAAAATGACATTTACAGTTTACTAGTTTCAACTCAGTATCACGATCGTAGCTTTCCTGTGTGCTTAATAATATTTCTTATTCTTTGTAATATTTCCTCTTCGATTTAGTAAGCCTAGTCTGAAACCGGGCCACAAGAGTGATGATCATTGAACCATTAACAGATATTTCCTTTGCGTGGTTCTAGTGCTTTGTAAATCACACAACTCAACCTATCTTGGTATTTGAAAGTATATAGCATAGTTTGCCAGTGAACCGTAAGAGCTTCTCACAGTTTGATCTAAAGGTGACTGTTTTGTCAGTGATGACTCCTAGGTTTCTCTCTCTCTCTCTCTCTCTCTCTCTCTCTCTCTCTCTCTCTCTCTCTCTCTCTCTCTCTCTCTCTCTCTCTCTCTCTCCACACACACTTGTTACACAATTTATATTCTTGTTGCAGGTTATCGCTTTCTTTCGTTGGCATTACATTGCTCTTCTCTACATTCACTTCCCATCATTCATCACAGCATTTGCTCAATTTATCATTTGTCTTTGTGTTGAAATTTAATTTCTTTTATTTCATTTTTTTCTGTGGTAGTTTTTGTTTTTCTTGCTTAATTTGATCTTAGATGTATTTTGTATTTGTATTGCCAAGAGTACTGAGTGATCTGCCACGTTAACCTGATCTTCAAATCTGACAACTTCCTCTCCTTATTTATTTTGCATTTGATTTTCCAGTATTCGTAAACATGTTCGTATAGAGTTAGGTAAGGTAAGGTAAGGTTAGATTAGGTTAGGTAAGGTAAGGTCATGTCAGGTTAGGTTAGGTTAGATAAGGTAAGGTCAGGTCAGGTTAGGTAAGGCTAAGTGAAGTTAGGTTAGGTTTGTCAGGAAACAGGCAAGTGTTTTCTGACGCGGGTCCTAGTCATATAATGATCCTTCATTGGAGCTTTTGGTCATCTGGTCGAGGCCTTCCGCTGGCTTACCGGTCTACCCCTTTAAAAATTGTGGTCATAGTTATAACCTGATTTCATGTAGAGTAAAAAAAAGAAATAGAGATATGTATGAAGAGGGATATCTGAGGTCCAACACTGGTAAGAGATGAGAGGGATATCTGAGGTCCAACACTGGTAAGAGATGAGAGGGATATCTGAGGTCCAACACTGGTAAGAGATGAGAGGGATATCTGAGGTCCAACACTGGTAAGAGATGAGAGGGATATCTGAGGTCCAACACTGGTAAGAGATGGGGATATCTGAGGTCCAACACTGGTAAGAGATGAGAGGGATATCTGAGGTCCAACACTGGTAAGAGATGAGAGGGATATCTGAGGTCCAACACTGGTAAGAGATGGGGATATCTGAGGTCCAACACTGGTAAGAGATGGGGATATCTGAGGTCCAACACTGGTAAGAGATGGGGATATCTGAGGTCCAACACTGGTAAGAGATGAGGGGGATATCTGAGGTCCAACACTGGTAAGAGATGAGGGGGATATCTGAGGTCCAACACTGGTAAGAGATGAGGGGGATATCTGAGGTCCAACACTGGTAAGAGATAAGAGGGATATCTGAGGTCCAACACTGGTAAGAGATGGGGATATCTGAGGTCCAACACTGGTAAGAGATGAGGGGGATATCTGAGGTCCAACACTGGTAAGAGATAAGAGGGATATCTGAGGTCCAACACTGGTAAGAGATGAGGGGGATATCTGAGGTCCAACACTGGTAAGAGATGAGGGGGATATCTGAGGTCCAACACTGGTAAGAGATGAGAGGGATATCTGAGGTCCAATACTGGTAAGAGATGAGGGGGATATCTGAGGTCCAACACTGGTAAGAGATGAGAGGGATATCTGAGGTCCAATACTGGTAAGAGATGAGGGGGATATCTGAGGTCCAACACTGGTAAGAGATGAGAGGGATATCTGAGGTCCAATACTGGTAAGAGATGAGGGGGATATCTGAGGTCCAACACTGGTAAGAGATAAGAGGGATATCTGAGGTCCAACACTGGTAAGAGATGAGAGGGATATCTGAGGTCCAACACTGGTAAGAGATGAGAGGGATATCTGAGGTCCAATACTGGTAAGAGATGAGGGGGATATCTGAGGTCCAACACTGGTAAGAGATAAGAGGGATATCTGAGGTCCAACACTGGTAAGAGATGAGAGGGATATCTGAGGTCCAACACTGGTAAGAGATGAGAGGGATATCTGAGGTCCAATACTGGTAAGAGATGAGGGGGATATCTGAGGTCCAACACTGGTAAGAGATAAGAGGGATATCTGAGGTCCAACACTGGTAAGAGATGAGAGGGATATCTGAGGTCCAACACTGGTAAGAGATGAGAGGGATATCTGAGGTCCAATACTGGTAAGAGATGAGGGGGATATCTGAGGTCCAACACTGGTAAGAGATGAGGGGGATATCTGAGGTCCAACACTGGTAAGAGATGAGGGGGATATCTGAGGTCCAACACTGGTAAGAGATGAGGGGGATATCTGAGGTCCAACACTGGTAAGAGATGAGAGGGATATCTGAGGTCCAACACTGGTAAGAGATGGGGATATCTGAGGTCCAACACTGGTAAGAGATGAGAGGGATATCTGAGGTCCAACACTGGTAAGAGATGAGGGGGATATCTGAGGTCCAACACTGGTAAGAGATGAGAGGGATATCTGAGGTCCAACACTGGTAAGAGATGAGGGGGATATCTGAGGTCCAACACTGGTAAGAGATGGGGATATCTGAGGTCCAACACTGGTAAGAGATGAGAGGGATATCTGAGGTCCAACACTGGTAAGAGATGAGGGGGATATCTGAGGTCCAACACTGGTAAGAGATGGGGATATCTGAGGTCCAACACTGGTAAGAGATGAGAGGGATATCTGAGGTCCAACACTGGTAAGAGATGAGGGGGATATCTGAGGTCCAACACTGGTAAGAGATGAGGGGGATATCTGAGGTCCAACACTGGTAAGAGATGAGAGGGATATCTGAGGTCCAACACTGGTAAGAGATAAGAGGGATATCTGAGGTTTAACACTGGTAAGAGATAAGAGGGATATCTGAGGTCCAACACTGGTAAGAGATGAGAGGGATATCTGAGGTCCAACACTGGTAAGAGATGAGAGGGATATCTGAGGTTCAACACTGGTAAGAGATAAGAGGGATTTATGAGGTCCAACACTGGTAAGAGATGAGAGGGATATCTGAGGTTCAACACTGGTAAGAGATAAGAGGGATATCTGAGGTCCAACACTGGTAAGAGATGAGAGGGATATCTGAGGTCCAACACTGGTAAGAGATAAGAGGGATATCTGAGGTCCAACACTGGTAAGAGATGAGAGGGATATCTGAGGTTCAACACTGGTGAGAGATAAGAGGGATATCTGAGGTTCAACACTGGTAAGAGATAAGAGGGATATCTGAGGTCCAACACTGGTAAGAGATAAGAGGGATATCTGAGGTCCAGCACTGGTAAGAGATAAGAGGGATATCTGAGATCCAACACTGGTAAGATATAAGAGGGATATCTGAGGTTCAACACTGGTAAGAGATAAGAGGGATATTTGAGGTCAAACACTGGTAAGAGATAAGAGGGATATCTGAGGTCCAACACTGGTAAGAGATAAGAGGGATATCTGAGGTCCAACACTGGTAAAAGATGAGGGATATCTGAGGTTCAACACTGGTAAGAGATAAGAGAGATATCTGAGGTTCAACACTGGTAAGAGATAAGAGAGATATCTGAGGTTCAACACTGGTAAGAGAGACACGAGGATCTCCTAGGTCGATATATACAGGTATCTCGTACTTATTTCCTATCTCCAAATGTTTTCCTCTTTACCTCGACCAGTATATATATCACAGTAATCCCAACATATTAATGTTTTTTATTATTTGTAGATAGAGAAACGTGGTTATAAGGAACAATACACAAATGGTCCAAGTCAGACCGAATCGTCGTCATAAGCTTCTCCTTCCGATGTACGGTGGTCCGTGGCTTGGTGGCAAAGCTCTCGCTTCACACGCAGAGTGGCCGGGTTCGATTCCCGGCAGGGGTGGAAACATTGGGCGTGTTTCCTTACACCGGTTGTCTATATTCACCCATCAGTAAATTGGGTACCTGGGTGTTAGTGGACTAGTGATGGTCGCATCCTGGGACAAAATTGACCTAATTTGCTGGAAATGCTCTGCATAACAAGCGGCTTTCCATATAGTAGTATGTCAGTGATGTCAGCTAGACCTGTATACCCTGTACATGTACTTATAGAAATGAAGATTATTATTATTATTATTATTATTATTATTATTATTATGATGATGAACATAGTTATGCTTACGGTGTCTTCAGTACGGAATCTATCATGGAGACTTTTTTCAATTTCCAGTGAGTGCAGTAATTACTTCGTTCTATCTGCCTTCCATTATTCTGCTGTTCTTTTAAGAACTTTCTAGTACTCTTTCAGCACATGTGTGGGTAGGCGGGTGGGTGGGTTTATTAAGTGTTCAACTTGCATGTCCATTATCAGCTCCTTGAATTCAAGATGAGGGTAGAAAGGTGGTCATTATTGCCAGGGTGCGGTAGAAAGTGTGACCGCCTGTGGCTGATCAGCTGGAGAGAAAGAGAGAGAGAGAGAGAGAGAGAGAGAGAGAGAGAGAGAGAGAGAGAACTAGAGAGCAAGAGAGAGAACGAATTCATTCTCCCCCACACCCATACTCACGCTCTTTTACACACACACACACACTTTTTTTTTTTACCTAAAAAGAGATTCGCAGTTTACTTGACAGAATCTTAAGAGAACTTGTAATTGTTGAAGAATACGAAAAAACAATGTAATTGATGTTCCTCTCTCGTCGCCATTACAGTTTCGTTTATATCCGGCTGGTGACGCCATTTATCGTTCTTCTCGAACGAATTGAAAGTTGTGTTGGCTGTGTGCCTTGCTGTGCGACCGGATCTTACTGCGTCAGCAAGTTACTTGTACCCAGATTTTGATGATGTCTGATGGAAAAGTGTTTTGATGGTCTGTTATTGCTCTAGTATACTCTCTTGTGAGAGGTTTTCATGCTGACTTAATGTCAGTAAGGTGGTAGACAGCAACCATCCAGGGAGGTACTACCCTCCTGTCTTGTGTGAAGCATAGTAGGGTGGTAGGCAGCAACCATCCAGGGAGGTACTACCCTCCTGTCTTGTGTGAAGCATAGTAGGGTGGTAGACAGCAACCATCCAGGGAGGTACTACCCTCCTGTCTTGTGTGAAGCATAGTAGGGTGGTAGGCAGCAACCATCCAGGGAGGTACTACCCTCCTGTCTTGTGTGAAGCATAGTAGGGTGGTAGACAGCAACCATCCAGGGAGGTACTACCCTCCTGTCTTGTGTGAAGCATAGTAGGGTGGTAGGCAGCAACCATCCAGGGAGGTACTACCCTCCTGTCTTGTGTGAAGCATAGTAGGGTGGTAGACAGCAACCATCCAGGGAGGTACTACCCTCCTGTCTTGTGTGAAGCATAGTAGGGTGGTAGACAGCAACCATCCAGGGAGGTACTACCCTCCTGTCTTGTGTGAAGCATAGTAGGGTGGTAGACAGCAACCATCCAGGGAGGTACTACCCTCCTGTCTTGTGTGAAGCATAGTAGGGTGGTAGACAGCAACCATCCAGGGAGGTACTACCCTCCTGTCTTGTGTGAAGCATAGTAGGGTGGTAGACAGCAACCATCCAGGGAGGTACTACCCTCCTGTCTTGTGTGAAGCATAGTAGGGTGGTAGACAGCAACCATCCAGGGAGGTACTACCCTCCTGTCTTGTGTGAAGCATAGTAGGGTGGTAGACAGCAACCATCCAGGGAGGTACTACCCTCCTGTCTTGTGTGAAGCATAGTAGGGTGGTAGACAGCAACCATCCAGGGAGGTACTACCCTCCTGTCTTGTGTGAAGCATAGTAGGGTGGTAGACAGCAACCATCCAGGGAGGTACTACCCTCCTGTCTTGTGTGAAGCATAGTAGGGTGGTAGACAGCAACCATCCAGGGAGGTACTACCCTCCTGTCTTGTGTGAAGCATAGTAGGGTGGTAGACAGCAACCATCCAGGGAGGTACTACCCTCCTGTCTTGTGTGAAGCATAGTAGGGTGGTAGACAGCAACCATCCAGGGAGGTACTACCCTCCTGTCTTGTGTGAAGCATAGTAGGGTGGTAGACAGCAAACATCCAGGGAGGTACTACCCTCCTGTCTTGTGTGAAGCATAGTAGGGTGGTAGACAGCAAACATCCAGGGAGGTACTACCCTCCTGTCTTGTGTGAAGCATAGTAGGGTGGTAGACAGCAACCATCCAGGGAGGTACTACCCTCCTGTCTTGTGTGAAGCATAGTAGGGTGGTAGACAGCAAACATCCAGGGAGGTACTACCCTCCTGTCTTGTGTGAAGCATAGTAGGGTGGTAGACAGCAACCATCCAGGGAGGTACTACCCTCCTGTCTTGTGTGAAGCATAGTAGGGTGGTAGACAGCAACCATCCAGGGAGGTACTACCCTCCTGTCTTGTGTGAAGCATAGTAGGGTGGTAGACAGCAAACATCCAGGGAGGTACTACCCTCCTGTCTTGTGTGAAGCATAGTAGGGTGGTAGACAGCAACCATCCAGGGAGGTACTACCCTCCTGTCTTGTGTGAAGCATAGTAGGGTGGTAGACAGCAAACATCCAGGGAGGTACTACCCTCCTGTCTTGTGTGAAGCATAGTAGGGTGGTAGACAGCAACCATCCAGGGAGGTACTACCCTCCTGTCTTGTGTGAAGCATAGTAGGGTGGTAGACAGCAACCATCCAGGGAGGTACTACCCTCCTGTCTTGTGTGAAGCATAGTAGGGTGGTAGACAGCAACCATCCAGGGAGGTACTACCCTCCTGTCTTGTGTGAAGCATAGTAGGGTGGTAGACAGCAACCATCCAGGGAGGTACTACCCTCCTGTCTTGTGTGAAGCATAGTAGGGTGGTAGACAGCAACCATCCAGGGAGGTACTACCCTCCTGTCTTGTGTGAAGCATAGTAGGGTGGTAGACAGCAACCATCCAGGGAGGTACTACCCTCCTGTCTTGTGTGAAGCATAGTAGGGTGGTAGACAGCAACCATCCAGGGAGGTACTACCCTCCTGTCTTGTGTGAAGCATAGTAGGGTGGTAGACAGCAACCATCCAGGGAGGTACTACCCTCCTGTCTTGTGTGAAGCATAGTAGGGTGGTAGACAGCAACCATCCAGGGAGGTACTACCCTCCTGTCTTGTGTGAAGCATAGTAGGGTGGTAGACAGCAACCATCCAGGGAGGTACTACCCTCCTGTCTTGTGTGAAGCATAGTAGGGTGGTAGACAGCAACCATCCAGGGAGGTACTACCCTCCTGTCTTGTGTGAAGCATAGTAGGGTGGTAGACAGCAACCATCCAGGGAGGTACTACCCTCCTGTCTTGTGTGAAGCATAGTAGGGTGGTAGACAGCAACCATCCAGGGAGGTACTACCCTCCTGTCTTGTGTGAAGCATAGTAGGGTGGTAGACAGCAACCATCCAGGGAGGTACTACCCTCCTGTCTTGTGTGAAGCATAGTAGGGTGGTAGACAGCAACCATCCAGGGAGGTACTACCCTCCTGTCTTGTGTGAAGCATAGTAGGGTGGTAGACAGCAACCATCCAGGGAGGTACTACCCTCCTGTCTTGTGTGAAGCATAGTAGGGTGGTAGACAGCAACCATCCAGGGAGGTACTACCCTCCTGTCTTGTGTGAAGCATAGTAGGGTGGTAGACAGCAACCATCCAGGGAGGTACTACCCTCCTGTCTTGTGTGAAGCATAGTAGGGTGGTAGACAGCAACCATCCAGGGAGGTACTACCCTCCTGTCTTGTGTGAAGCATAGTAGGGTGGTAGACAGCAACCATCCAGGGAGGTACTACCCTCCTGTCTTGTGTGAAGCATAGTAGGGTGGTAGACAGCAACCATCCAGGGAGGTACTACCCTCCTGTCTTGTGTGAAGCATAGTAGGGTGGTAGACAGCAAACATCCAGGGAGGTACTACCCTCCTGTCTTGTGTGAAGCATAGTAGGGTGGTAGACAGCAAACATCCAGGGAGGTACTACCCTCCTGTCTTGTGTGAAGCATAGTAGGGTGGTAGACAGCAAACATCCAGGGAGGTACTACCCTCCTGTCTTGTGTGAAGCATAGTAGGGTGGTAGACAGCAACCATCCAGGGAGGTACTACCCTCCTGTCTTGTGTGAAGCATAGTAGGGTGGTAGACAGCAACCATCCAGGGAGGTACTACCCTCCTGTCTTGTGTGAAGCATAGTAGGGTGGTAGACAGCAACCATCCAGGGAGGTACTACCCTCCTGTCTTGTGTGAAGCATAGTAGGGTGGTAGACAGCAACCATCCAGGGAGGTACTACCCTCCTGTCTTGTGTGAAGCATAGTAGGGTGGTAGACAGCAACCATCCAGGGAGGTACTACCCTCCTGTCTTGTGTGAAGCATAGTAGGGTGGTAGACAGCAACCATCCAGGGAGGTACTACCCTCCTGTCTTGTGTGAAGCATAGTAGGGTGGTAGACAGCAACCATCCAGGGAGGTACTACCCTCCTGTCTTGTGTGAAGCATAGTAGGGTGGTAGACAGCAAACATCCAGGGAGGTACTACCCTCCTGTCTTGTGTGAAGCATAGTAGGGTGGTAGACAGCAAACATCCAGGGAGGTACTACCCTCCTGTCTTGTGTGAAGCATAGTAGGGTGGTAGACAGCAAACATCCAGGGAGGTACTACCCTCCTGTCTTGTGTGAAGCATAGTAGGGTGGTAGACAGCAAACATCCAGGGAGGTACTACCCTCCTGTCTTGTGTGAAGCATAGTAGGGTGGTAGACAGCAACCATCCAGGGAGGTACTACCCTCCTGTCTTGTGTGAAGCATAGTAGGGTGGTAGACAGCAAACATCCAGGGAGGTACTACCCTCCTGTCTTGTGTGAAGCATAGTAGGGTGGTAGACAGCAACCATCCAGGGAGGTACTACCCTCCTGTCTTGTGTGAAGCATAGTAGGGTGGTAGACAGCAACCATCCAGGGAGGTACTACCCTCCTGTCTTGTGTGAAGCATAGTAGGGTGGTAGACAGCAACCATCCAGGGAGGTACTACCCTCCTGTCTTGTGTGAAGCATAGTAGGGTGGTAGACAGCAAACATCCAGGGAGGTACTACCCTCCTGTCTTGTGTGAAGCATAGTAGGGTGGTAGACAGCAACCATCCAGGGAGGTACTACCCTCCTGTCTTGTGTGAAGCATAGTAGGGTGGTAGACAGCAACCATCCAGGGAGGTACTACCCTCCTGTCTTGTGTGAAGCATAGTAGGGTGGTAGACAGCAACCATCCAGGGAGGTACTACCCTCCTGTCTTGTGTGAAGCATAGTAGGGTGGTAGACAGCAACCATCCAGGGAGGTACTACCCTCCTGTCTTGTGTGAAGCATAGTAGGGTGGTAGACAGCAACCATCCAGGGAGGTACTACCCTCCTGTCTTGTGTGAAGCATAGTAGGGTGGTAGACAGCAACCATCCAGGGAGGTACTACCCTCCTGTCTTGTGTGAAGCATAGTAGGGTGGTAGACAGCAACCATCCAGGGAGGTACTACCCTCCTGTCTTGTGTGAAGCATAGTAGGGTGGTAGACAGCAACCATCCAGGGAGGTACTACCCTCCTGTCTTGTGTGAAGCATAGTAGGGTGGTAGACAGCAACCATCCAGGGAGGTACTACCCTCCTGTCTTGTGTGAAGCATAGTAGGGTGGTAGACAGCAACCATCCAGGGAGGTACTACCCTCCTGTCTTGTGTGAAGCATAGTAGGGTGGTAGACAGCAACCGTCCAGGGAGGTACTACCCTCCTGTCTTGTGTGAAGCATAGTAGGGTGGTAGACAGCAACCATCCAGGGAGGTACTACCCTCCTGTCTTGTGTGAAGCATAGTAGGGTGGTAGACAGCAACCATCCAGGGAGGTACTACCCTCCTGTCTTGTGTGAAGCATAGTA
Organism: Cherax quadricarinatus; assembly: GCF_038502225.1. Lineage (NCBI taxonomy): Eukaryota > Metazoa > Arthropoda > Malacostraca > Decapoda > Parastacidae > Cherax > Cherax quadricarinatus. Next base: position 58,281,669 of record NC_091298.1, read on the forward strand.
GGGTGGTAGACAGCAACCATCCAGGGAGGTACTACCCTCCTGTCTTGTGTGAAGCATAGTAGGGTGGTAGACAGCAACCATCCAGGGAGGTACTACCCTCCTGTCTTGTGTGAGTGTGAAACATTCCTTTGATATGTTTCGAGAGTTTTAATACTCGCAGCCCGACCCTGGGCCAGACTTATCTGGTGGTTGCCTGGTCAGTCCGGCTGTTGCTACTGGTGGCTTTCTGGCTCACATAGTATATTACAACCTCGTTTATCCGCCACTTGGCGGAAGAAATTGTCATAGGAAGTTGGTAGAAAGTCGTCTTCCAGGGAGGTGCTACCTTCCTGTCATGCCAGTTTGACTATTAAATGTTTTGCACTCTGGCAGAATTGCTGGTCTTTTGATGTTTATCACGAACAAGTAAGATGGCAAGTAAATCTTACAAGTACAAACTTACATTCAGTATACAGTATTTTTATTTTCCAGCGTTTTATTTATATGTATATATGTATATATATAATATATATATATATATATATATATATATATATATATATATATATATATATATATATATATATATATATATATATATATATATATATATATATATATGTAATGTGGATCATGGCCTCCGCGACCCGCTCTGACTACACCTCATAAATTGGAAAGGAAAATTAAAAGAATAATCGTAAGAAACGCCTGTTGAAAACGAAATTGTCGCTGTTTCGACGTCAGTCAGAGGTTCTTGATCCAAGGAACCGGATGTACCCTCGCTGCTTTGGAATCATGCCTGATTACCTCCCAAGCCTGAGGCGCTGTATGACCCACATGCTTTACCGTGAATGTAATAATAAGTGAATGACGTAATATCTCGCTTGAGTGAACACCAAGAAACTTTCTTCGTAAGTGTGAATATTAGTTATTGTTGATGTATCATGTATTTGGCGTGTGAAGACTGACCTGGGTTGTGGATGTGTCAACAGTATTATTGTTGTAGTATAGGTCCTGGCAACATTTATAAGGAAGGCTCCCTGGCCAAGCCACGTAACCTCTTGCATATAGGCCGCCCCGCACAGGCCTACAGTTGTTTCCTTGCTGTCATATCTCCAACGAACTCTCATTACAGATGGTGAGGAGGGAGTGATGGTGTGGGTGGATGGTGTAGATCTTGCTGTGTTGGTCTCCACTGCCTCATCCAGGTCATTCCGCTTCTTAACCACATTGACACTAAAGAAATTCTTCTTTACATCTCTATGGTTCATTTGTATTTTAAGATTCCACTTGTGTCCCCCCTGGTATTTGGGGTTGGGTATTTTGTGGTAGGTGTTGGGGATGGAGGTGGGACTGGGGTGTTGAGGGTTGGATGGATATTGGGGTGAGAGTGGGGGTGTAATATAACTGTTGTGGTGACAGCCTCTGGGGTAATAGAGAACTGGGCTGGGTACTTCCGCTTGTCTTGGTAATTACACATGCCCCACCTGCCCTCACCTGGGTATGCTGTAGTAACCACCTGCCCTCACCTGAGTATGATGAAGTTGCCACGTGCTTCACCTGATTACTGTATTATATAAAAGAGATATATAGAAATCTAGCCACCAAGGATCTAATTGCTGGGTGAAGTATTAAGGATGTGTAAGACAACTTCAACTTTCAAACTCTGCAACCTTAACAGCTCCGCACTTACACCCCCACAACTTGACAGCTCCGCACTTACACCCCCACAACTTGACAGCTCCGCACTTACACCCCCACAACTTGACAGCTCCGCACTTACACCCCCACAACTTGACAGCTCCGCACTTACACCCCCACAACTTGACAGCTCCGCACTTACACCCCCACAACTTGACAGCTCCGCACTTACACCCCCACAACTTGACAGCTCCGCACTTACACCCCCACAACTTGACAGCTCCGCACTTACACCCCCACAACTTGACAGCTCCGCACTTACACCCCCACAACTTGACAGCTCCGCACTTACACCCCCACAACTTGACAGCTCCGCACTTATACCCCCACAACTTGACAGCTCCGCACTTACACCCCTACAACTTGACAGCTCCGCACTTACACCCCCACAACTTACACAGCTCCGCACTTACACCCCTACAACTTACACAGCTCCGCACTTACACCCCTACAACTTGACAGCTCCGCACTTACACCCCTACAACTTACACAGCTCCGCACTTACACCCCCTACAACTTACACAGCTCCGCACTTACACCCCTACAACTTACACAGCTCCGCACTTACATCCCCTACAACTTACACAGCTCCGCACTTACACCCCCTACAACTTGACAGCTCCGCACTTACACCCCTACAACTTACACAGCTCCACACTTACACCCCTACAACTTACACAGCTCCGCACTTACACCCCTACAACTTACACAGCTCCACACTTACACCTCTACAACTTACACAGCTCCGCACTTACACCCCTACAACTTACACAGCTCCGCACTTACACCCCCGCAACTTGACAGCTCCGCACTTACACCCCCACAACTTGACAGCTCCGCACTTACACCCCTACAACTTACTCAGCTCCGCACTTAAACCTACACAACTTGACAACTCCGCACTTACACCCCTACAACTTACACAGCTCCGCAGTTACACCCTCACAACTTGACAGCTCCGCACTTACACCCTCACAACTTGACAGCTCCGCACTTACACCCCTACAACTTACACAGCTCCGCACTTACACCCCTACAACTTACACAGCTCCGCACTTACACCCCCGCAACTTGACAGCTCCGCACTTACACCCCTACAACTTACTCAGCTCCGCACTTAAACCCCCACAACTTGACAACTCCGCACTTACACCCCCACAACTTACTCAGCTCCGCACTTAAACCCCCACAACTTGACAACTCCGCACTTACACCCCTACAACTTACACAGCTCCGCACTTACACCCCAACAACTTGACAGCTCCGCACTTACACCCCTACAACTTACACAACTCCGCACTTACACCCCTACAACTTACACAGCTCCGCACTTACACCCCTACAACTTGACAGCTCCGCACTTACACCCCCACAACTTGACAGCTCCGCACTTACACCCCTACAACTTACACAGCTCCGCACTTACACCCCTACAACTTGACAGCTCCGCACTTAAGCCCCTACAACTTACACAGCTCCGCACTTACACCCCTACAACTTACACAGCTCCGCACTTACACCCCCACAACTTACTCAGCTCCGCACTTAAACCCCCACAACTTGACAACTCCGCACTTACACCCCTACAACTTACACAGCTCCGCACTTACACCCCAACAACTTGACAGCTCCGCACTTACACCCCTACAACTTACACAACTCCGCACTTACACCCCTACAACTTACACAACTCCGCACTTACACCCCTACAACTTACACAACTCCGCACTTACACCCCTACAACTTGACAGCTCCGCACTTACACCCCTACAACTTGACAGCTCCGCACTTAAGCCCCTACAACTTACACAGCTCCGCACTTACACCCCTACAACTTACACAGCTCCGCACTTACACCCCCACAACTTGATAGTTCCGCACTTACACCCCTACAACTTACACAGCTCCGCACTTACACCCCCGCAACTTGACAGCTCCGCACTTAAACCCCCACAACTTGACAACTCCGCACTTACACCCCCACAACTTACTCAGCTCCGCACTTAAACCCCCACAACTTGACAACTCCGCACTTACACCCCTACAACTTACTCAGCTCCGCACTTAAACCCCCACAACTTGACAGTTTTGCACTTACACCCCTACAACTTACACAGCTCTGCACTTACACCCCCACAACTTGACAGTTGTGCACTTACACCCCTACAACTTACACAGCTCCGCACTTACACCCCAACAACTTGACAGCTCCGCACTTACACCCCTACAACTTACACAACTCCGCACTTACACCCCTACAACTTACACAGCTCCGCACTTACACCCCTACAACTTGACAGCTCCGCACTTACACCCCTACAACTTACACAGCTCCGCACTTGCACCCCTACAACTTACACCCCTACAACTTACACAGCTCCGCACTTACACCCCTACAACTTACACCCCTACAACTTACACAGCTCCGCACTTACACCCCTACAACTTACACAGCTCCGCACTTACACCCCTACAACTTACACCCCTACAACTTACACCCCTACAACTTACACCCCTACAACTTACACCCCTACAACTTACACAGCTCCGCACTTACACCCCTACAACTTACACAGCTCCGCACTTACACCCCTACAACTTACACAGCTCCGCACTTACACCCCTACAACTTACACAGCTCCGCAATTACACCCCTACAACTTACACAGCTCCGCACTTACAACAACTTACACTCCGCACTTACAACAACTTACTCAGCTACTTACACTACAACTTACACAGCTCCGCACACTCCGCACTTACACCCCTACAACTTACTCAGCTCCGCACACCCCTACACAGCTTTACACCCCTACAACTTACACAGCCCTACAACTTACACCCCGCAATACAACTTACACCCCTACAACTTACACTCCGCACTTACACCCCTACAACTTACACAGCTCCGCACACACAGCCCGCAATACAACTTACACCCGCTACAACTTACACCCCTACAACTTACACCCCTACAACAACAACTTACACAGCACACACCCCTACAACTTACTCAGCTCCGCACTTACACCCCTACAACTTACACAGCTCCGCAATTACACCCCTACAACTTACTCAGCTCCGCACTTACACCCCTACAACTTACTCAGCCTTACACAGCTCCGCACTTACACCCCTACAACTTACACAGCTACGCAATTACACCCCTACCTTACACAGCTCCTACAACTTACACCCCTACAACTTACACCCCTACAACTTACACAGCTCCGCAATTACAGCTCCGCACTTACACCCCTACAACTTGCACAGCTCCGCACTTTACACAGCTCCGCACTTACACCCCTACAACTTACACAGCTCCGCACTTACACCCCTACAACTTACACAGCTCCGCACTTACACCCCTACAACTTGCTCCGCACTTACACCCCTACAACTTACACTCCGCACTTACACCCCTACTTACACAGCTCCGCACAGCTCCGCAATTACACCCCTACAACTTACTCAGCTCCGCACTTACACCCCTACAACTTACTCAGCTCCGCACTTACACCCCTACAACTTACACAGCTCCGCAATTACACCCCTACAACTTGCACAGCTCCGCACTTACACCCCTACAACTTACACAGCTCCGCAATTACACCCCTACAACTTACACAGCTCCGCAATTACACCCCTACAACTTGCACAGCTCCGCACTTACACCCCTACAACTTACACAGCTCCGCACTTACACCCCTACAACTTGCACAGCTCCGCACTTACACCCCTACAACTTACACAGCTCCGCACTTACACCCCTACAACTTGCACAGCTCCGCACTTACACCCCTACAACTTACACAGCTCCGCACTTACACCCCTACAACTTACACAGCTCCGCACTTACACCCCTACAACTTACACAGCTCCGCACTTACACCCCTACAACTTACACAGCTCCGCACTTACACCCCTACAACTTACACAGCTCCGCACTTACACCCCTACAACTTGCACAGCTCCGCACTTACACCCCTACAACTTACACAGCTCCGCACTTAAAAATGGATTTAAGAATCAATGTTTTACAGCTTCCGAGAGCTGTAGAATGAACATGTAAGAGACATAAACAGCCTTTCTGATCTTTTTCTCTACAGATCGAACAGCTAGAAAAGCAGAACGTTTGTAAGTCGAGAAGCTAGGCACGCAACTCGCTTGTAAGTCAAGGACCTCCTGTACTTTCATTGACTAAGGCTAGAGGCGGCTATCTTCTGGAATATATCAAATGTGTTAAATACGTAAAGAATAAAGAATTACTGAGATGGGTTAGACATCATGTCAGTCACCACCCTGGCTGTGACACCAGTGTTGGACTGCCAGTTGCTAGCACCAACAGCTTGATTGGTCAGGCTATCAGCCAAGAGGCCTGGCATGGGAACCGGCTTGGGGGAGGGGAAGGGAAGACGATGACTCCTCATAATCATGTGGCTAAACGTGAAGTTAATGCCAATGAAAATTTAATATTGCGAGTTGTTTGTCGGTGACAGAATCTTTGCAGAATTTAATAGAAATGTAATTGGAAAGAAATAACTGCTTCGTTGTAATATTTTTTAAAGGAATGGACGGGATTCCCTAGGTCTACTTAGCGCTTCTTTTTGATTATTATAATAATAATAATCCCTAGGTCTAGCTTGACCCCCACCCTCTTAACTACTTGACTACGAAGCTACAATGACCCTAACAATTCTGTCTTAAGTAATGTCTGAAGGCGCTTCTGTTGTTGCATCAACTACAGGTTTTTTTAATTGGCAATTTCTCACCAACATTAGTCTGTGTGAGTAGATATAACAATATAACACGTCGCTTGAAGCCGTGTCAGTCCTTCAAGAAAATCGTAAATACTTGTAACTAACACTATTATTACATTTTACTTGACGCATTAAATCACACACTGTTGGTAATGATATATATATATATATATATATATATATATATATATATATATATATATATATATATATATATATATATATATATATATATATATATTGTAACCACGAACAAGTGATATTTAATCAATAACAACACTGCGACTAGCTGAGGATTCGAACCCATGTTTAAAGATAAATTTTTTTTCGTCTATGTTAATGTAAAAATGAATAATCTTGTACCAAAAGAAGCTTAGAAAACTTGCCTAACCGTATTATAATAAGCGCAGTTTAATTTAGCCTAATCCAACGAAATATGTTTTAGATAAGTTTGCAATAATTTAATAAACAAATAAAATATATAATTTTTTTCGTTAGGTTCATAATGATTTTTTGCGAAATTAATGCATACACAAATTTTTGTTTGCCTTATTCGGCAAGAAGAGCGTTGCTATTTAAACCAAAATAGCAAATTTTACCTATTCGGCACGACATTTTATATATATATATATATATATATATATATATATATATATATATATATATATATATATATATATATATATATATATATATATATTATATATATATATATTATATATATATATATATATATATATATATATATATATATATATATATTATATATATATATATATATATATATATATATATATATATATATATATATATATATATATATATATATATATATATATATATATATATATATATATAATATATATATATATATATATATATATATATATATATAATATATATATATATATATTATATATATTATATATAATGAGGTAAGCGCTGGAGAGCCTGCAGACATACCTGTGATAGGGTTGTCAATATTATTGTGGCCTTCAACGATCAAGTACTTAAGTGAAGGATAAACACGTTATTAAAGCTCGGCTTTGACCCAACGACATTCCTTGAGAAGAGGTAGAATAAGTCATTTATGATTTTCCTAAAATAGTATATAATTGTGTCGTATTAAGACATTTGTTCAGAAAAAATGGGAAATTCTGAGTGAGAAGAATATTAGAAAGTAATTGGAAAATGCTTCAAGCAATTTACAACAACTAGAAACAGGAATATATTATTCACGAGGTCCCTGACTTGTACGAGCTGTGTTCTAGAGAAGACTGAAGGAAACTGGTCGCATGTATGTAAGGAACTCCGTTATGGAAGAAGTCTGGGCCTCTGAAATCCTATTGTAAAATTGATTATCTTGTATTAGTTTTCACTGTGGAAAGTTAACAATCTAGGCGCTTGTTGTAGAGGGTGAGAAAATCTTGCGTATACGAAAATACTAAGAATTGAGGAGCACTACAGTAGGCTTACTGGCCCATGCTTGGCAGATTACACTTTCACCTTACTATGCTTATTCATATTTTAGTAACCTATTTTAAAGTTAAAAGTTTAAAGATACAAGCTACGAAAGAAGTAGTTTGTAAGTAGGAGACTCGGCTGTCTCTGGGCCCTAATGAGAGCTTAGGTAGATTTGTCAAAAAAATTGCATTTCTTTTACACCTTTTAATTTACAGGGTCAAGAGCTGTTAGCCAACCTTAGCTCATTCTAAAACCTTTCCTAACCAAGATGTACTATCCCCCATTTTCCAGGATGCCACTCTCAGTTGTGGACTAGTACCCAGGTACCTATTTACTGCCCGGTAGAGAAGCTCGTGTGTCTTCACATGGCTGGAAATCGAATCAGCGTCTTTCGGTTGTGAGCCGAATGCGCTACCAGCCTAACATAAATAATCAATGAATTAAAAGAGTCACAGATGATAAATAGCATTGTGGTGAGTTTGAACAAGCTGAAGGGAGGTAGAGGCCATTTTTGTTCGTCAGGAGAAATGGGAAAGTGTATTGTGATGCTGATCTTAGTCATGTGATGCTGTTCTTGGTCATGTGATGCTGTTCTTGGTCATGTGATGCTGATCTTGGTCATGTGATGCTGATCTTGTTCATGTGATGCTGATCTTGGTCATGTGATGCTGATCTTAGTCATGTGATGCTGTTCTTGGTCATGTGATGCTGTTCTTGGTCATGTGATGCTGATCTTAGTCATGTGATGCTGATCTTGTTCATGTGATGCTGATCTTAGTCATGTGATGCTGATCTTGGTCATGTGATGCTGATCTTGTTCATGTGATGCTGATCTTAGTCATGTGATGCTGATCTTAGTCATGTGATGCTGATCTTGGTCATGTGATGCTGATCTTGGTCATGTGATGCTGATCTTGGTCATGTGATGCTGATCTTGGTCATGTGATGCTGATCTTGGTCATGTGATGCTGATCTTGGTCATGTGATGCTGATCTTGGTCATGTGATGCTGATCTTGGTCATGTGATGCTGATCTTGGTCATGTGATGCTGATCTTGGTCATGTGATGCTGATCTTGGTCATGTGATGCTGATCTTGGTCATGTGATGCTGATCTTGGTCATGTGATGCTGATCTTGGTCATGTGATGCTGATCTTGGTCATGTGATGCTGATCTTGGTCATGTGATGCTGATCTTAGTCATGTAATGCTGATCTTAGTCATGTGATGCTGATCTTAGTCATGTGATGCTGATCTTAGTCATGTGATGCTGATCCCTCCACACTCAGTGGAACATTTGCTCAGAGATCCGTGTTGTTGATGTGTGTCCATATGACGTTCCTTGTGACGTCGGTGATACGTGTTAATGTCCATATGACGTTCTTTGTGACGGTGACACGTGTTGATGTCCATATGACGTTCTTGTGAAGTCTGTGACACGTTTTGATGTATATCCGTCTGACGTTCCTTGTGACGTCGGTGATACGTGTTGATGATTTATATTCTTTTGGCGTGCGTTAATAACGCATAAATTTGACTTAATGTGCCTAATTATATAGATTCTAATATAAATTTAACATAATTACCTGGTCATGGACCGGGCCGCGGGGGCGTTGACCCCCGGAATAACCTCCAGGTAACATTTCAAAAAGTTAGTAAAATATTGTCATAGAAAAGGGAAACTTGATGCAAATATCCTTGTGACTTCTTGTGACTTGGGTACAAGTTTTCCTGGTAATGACGTCACGTGCCCTGGCCACGTGTGTGACGTCAGAGATCCGTGGTGGGTACCTGTGTCCTTGTGACGTCTGTAAGCTTTCCTGTTGGTGACGTTAAGTGCCCTGGCCACGTGTGTGACGTCAGGGACCCGTGGTGGCTACCTTTGTCTTTGTGACGCCTTTGTCCTTGTGACGTCTTGTGACGTCAGGTGTAAATTTACCTGCTGATAATTAATATTTTTTTTTTGTATTGCAGGCTGGCTGGCGACGGTGATGCCCTTCTTGCTCGGAGATGAAAGACAGTGCTTGCTACCCGGTGAGTGACTCGCCAGTACCAGTTACTCCGGTACCTGTTGCCAGTACCAGTTACTCCGGTACCTGTTGCCAGTACCAGTTACTCCGGTACCTGTTGCCAGTACCAGTTACTCCGGTACCTGTTGCCAGTACCAGTTACTCCGGTACCTGTTGCCAGTACCAGTTACTCCGGTACCTGTTGCCAGTACCAGTTACTCCGGTACCTGTTGCCAGTACCAGTTACTCCGGTACCTGTTGCCAGTACCAGTTACTCCGGTACCTGTTGCCAGTACCAGTTACTCCGGTACCTGTTGCCAGTACCAGTTACTCCGGTACCTGTTGCCAGTACCAGTTACTCCGGTACCTGTTGCCAGTACCAGTTACTCCGGTACCTGTTGCCAGTACCAGTTACTCCGGTACCTGTTGCCAGTACCAGTTACTCCGGTACCTGTTGCCAGTACCAGTTACTCCGGTACCTGTTGCCAGTACCAGTTACTCCGGTACCTGTTGCCAGTACCAGTTACTCCGGTACCTGTTGCCAGTACCAGTTACTCCGGTACCTGTTGCCAGTACCAGTTACTCCGGTACCTGTTGCCAGTACCAGTTACTCCGGTACCTGTTGCCAGTACCAGTTACTCCGGTACCTGTCGCCAGTACCAGTTACTCCGGTACCTGTTGCCAGTACCAGTTACTCCGGTACCTGTTGCCAGTACCAGTTACTCCGGTACCTGTTGCCAGTACCAGTTACTCCAGTACCTGTTGCCAGTACCAGTTACTCCGGTACCTGTTGCCAGTACCAGTTACTCCGGTACCTGTTGCCAGTACCAGTTACTCCGGTACCTGTTGCCAGTACCAGTTACTCCGGTACCTGTTGCCAGTACCAGTTACTCCGGTACCTGTTGCCAGTACCAGTTGCTCCGGTACCTGTTGCCAGTACCAGTTGCTCCGGTACCTGTTGCCAGTACCAGTTACTCCGGTACCTGTTGCCAGTACCAGTTGCTCCGGTACCTGTTGCCAGTACCAGTTACTCCGGTACCTGTTACCAGTACCAGCTACCCTGGTACCGGTTTTCGGTGCCAGGGTTATCCTGATACCTGTTACCAGTACATGTTTCCTTGTTAACTGATACTTGTTACCAGTACCAGTTTCCTTGTTACCAATACCAGTTTCCTTGATACCTAATACTTGTTACCGGTACCAGTTTACTTGATAACAGTACCAGTTTTCTTGTTACCTGGTACTTTTTATTAGTATCAGTTTACTTGTTACCAGTACTAGTTTTCTTGTTACCTTGTACTTGTTACCAGTACCGGTTTTCTTGTACTTGTTACCAGTACCAGTTTTCTTGTACTTGTTACTAGTACCAGTTTCCTTGATACCTGATACTTGTTACCAGTACCGGTTTCCTTGATACCTGATACTTGATAAGAGTACCAGTTTCCTTGATACTTGATACTTGTTAACAGTACCAGTTTCCTTGATACCTGATACTTGATAACAGTACCAGTTTCCTTGATACTTGATACTTGTTAGCAGTACCAGTTTCCTTGATACCTGATACTTGATAACAGTACCAGTTTCCTTGATACTTGTTAACAGTACCAGTTTCCGTAATACCTGGTACTTGTTACCAGTACCGGTATACTTATTATCTTCCATATACAGTAGTTGTTTCCCGGTGCGTGCTAAACTTTCCACCATGACTGCTTCCTGGCCTCCTGAGCCAATGTCATACCTGCTCTTGAAACTCTGCATGGAATTTACCTCTACCACTTACACATCCAATGCATCCCACTTCCCTATCGAGCTGGGAGTGAAGTGTGTCTTAGTTACTGTGTGTTATTAGTCAGAGGCACTTGTTAGTAAGACACTTGGCCTGTTTAGTGTGTGTACTCAACTGTATGTTATTGTAGGGGTCGATTTACAGCTCCTGGCCCGTGTGTGTGTGTGTGAGCGAGAGAGATAGAGACAGACAGAGACAGAATTTGGTCTGCTGAAGAGGGCCTTAAATTGGGGCCGAAATATACTGTATTTTTTCGTCCGTGTGGGTTCGTTTTAGCACAAATACGGTTGTCCATTGAACAAAAAATGGAAGGAAAACACCGATAAAAGAGAATTTATATAGAAAGAATTCCAGGCGTCAGCAAAGAACTTGTAAAATGTCAGGAGGAAGAAAAAGGTGAAAAAAGTGATGGGATTTTTAGCTTGCGGCGGTGACTGTCAGCAACACGCATGGCAGCAATACTCAACAGTGTCAGCAACACGCATGACAGCAATACTCAACAGTGTCAGCAACACACATGACAGCAGTACTCAGCACAGTGTCAGCAACACGCATGACAATACTCAACAGTGTCAGCAACACGCATGACAATACTCAACAGTGTCAGCAACACGCATGACAACAATACTCAACAGTGTCAGCAACACACATGACAGCAATACTCAACACAATGTCAGCAACACATGACAGCAATACTCAACACAGTGTCAGCAACACACACACATACAGCAATGCTCAACATAGTTGTCAGCAACACATATGATAGCAATACTCAACACAGTTGTCAGTAACACACATGACAGCAATACTCAACACAGCTATCAGCAACACACATGACAGCAATACTCAACACAGCTATCAGCAACACACATGACAGCAATACTCAACACAGCTATCAGCAACACACATGACAGCAATACTCAACACAGCTATCAGCAACACACATGACAGCAATACTCAACACAGCCATCAGCAACACACATGACAGCAATACTCAACACAGTGTCAGCAGCACACATGACAGCAATACTCAACACAGTGTCAACAGCACACATGACAGCAATATTCAACACAGTGTCAACAGCACACATGACAGCAATATTCAACACAGTTGTCAGCAACACAAACCTTCAGCCGCTGTATTTGTACCTTAAAAACTGACGCTAAACATTAAGGAAATCAAAAGGTTGACAATTTAAAATATCAGAGAATGTAAACATTAAGAAATACTGGAGAACCGAGGATCTCTGCTAGTGATCCTTGGACAGTGTTCCCATAAGACTCTTGGACAGTGTTCCCATGAGACTCTTGGACAGTGTTCCCATAAGACTCTTGGACAGTGTTCCCATAAGACTCTTGGACAGTGTTCCCATAAGACTCTTGGACAGTGTTCCCATAAGACTCTTGGACAGTGTTCCCATAAGACTCTTGGACAGTGTTCCCATAAGACTCTTGGACAGTGTTCCCATAAGACTCTTGGACAGTGTTCCCATAAGACTCTTGGACAGTGTTCCCATAAGACTCTTGGACAGTGTTCCCATAAGACTCTTGGACAGTGTTCCCATAAGACTCTTGGACAGTGTTCCCATAAGACTCTTGGACAGTGTTCCCATAAGACTCTTGGACAGTGTTCCCATAAGACTCTTGGACAGTGTTCCCATAAGACTCTTGGACAGTGTTCCCATAAGACTCTTGGACAGTGTTCCCATAAGACTCTTGGACAGTGTTCCCATAAGACTCTTGGACAGTGTTCCCATAAGACACAGTGTTCCCATAAGACTCTTGGACAGTGTTCCCATAAGACTCTTGGACAGTGTTCCCATAAGACTCTTGGACAGTGTTCCCATAAGACTCTTGGACAGTGTTCCCATAAGACTCTTGGACAGTGTTCCCATAAGACTCTTGGACAGTGTTCCCATAAGACTCTTGGACAGTGTTCCCATAAGACTCTTGGACAGTGTTCCCATAAGACTCTTGGACAGTGTTCCCATAAGACTCTTGGACAGTGTTCCCATAAGACTCTTGGACAGTGTTCCCATAAGACTCTTGGACAGTGTTCCCATAAGACTCTTGGACAGTGTTCCCATAAGACTCTTGGACAGTGTTCCCATAAGACTCTTGGACAGTGTTCCCATAAGACTCTTGGACAGTGTTCCCATAAGACTCTTGGACAGTGTTCCCATAAGACTCTTGGACAGTGTTCCCATAAGACTCTTGGACAGTGTTCCCATAAGACTCTTGGACAGTGTTCCCATAAGACTCTTGGACAGTGTTCCCATAAGACTCTTGGACAGTGTTCCCATAAGACTCTTGGACAGTGTTCCCATAAGACTCTTGGACAGTGTTCCCATAAGACTCTTGGACAGTGTTCCCATAAGACTCTTGGACAGTGTTCCCATAAGACTCTTGGACAGTGTTCCCATAAGACTCTTGGACAGTGTTCCCATAAGACTCTTGGACAGTGTTCCCATAAGACTCTTGGACAGTGTTCCCATAAGACTCTTGGACAGTGTTCCCATAAGACTCTTGGACAGTGTTCCCATAAGACTCTTGGACAGTGTTCCCATAAGACTCTTGGACAGTGTTCCCATAAGACTCTTGGACAGTGTTCCCATAAGACTCTTGGACAGTGTTCCCATAAGACTCTTGGACAGTGTTCCCATAAGACTCTTGGACAGTGTTCCCATAAGACTCTTGGACAGTGTTCCCATAAGACTCTTGGACAGTGTTCCCATAAGACTCTTGGACAGTGTTCCCATAAGACTCTTGGACAGTGTTCCCATAAGACTCTTGGACAGTGTTCCCATAAGACTCTTGGACAGTGTTCCCATAAGACTCTTGGACAGTGTTCCCATAAGACTCTTGGACAGTGTTCCCATAAGACTCTTGGACAGTGTTCCCATAAGACTCTTGGACAGTGTTCCCATAAGACTCTTGGACAGTGTTCCCATAAGACTCTTGGACAGTGTTCCCCTAAGACTCTTGGACAGTGTTCCCATAAGACTCTTGGACAGTGTTCCCATAAGACTCTTGGACAGTGTTCCCATAAGACTCTTGGACAGTGTTCCCATAAGACTCTTGGACAGTGTTCCCATAAGACTCTTAGACAGCTGATAGCATGAATAAACGGTCTAGAAAACCCACAAGTTGATAAAGGAGACACTGGTGGAACACTTGGGTATCTTTTTTCTGGAAACGTTACGCCAGTCAGTGGCTTCTTCAGTCCAGTAGAGGTGGAAGATGAGGAGTTGAGGTAATCAATCCCTCAGCCTGGATTCGATGTGTTCAGTCCAAGAGCAATGAACTGAACACATCGCCTACAGGCTGAGGGACTGATTACTTCAACTCCTCATCCACCTTTCTCTGCATTGGACTAATGAAGCCACTGGCTGGTGTAACGTTTCCAGGTGTAACGTTTCCAGCAGATACCATACTCACCAACAGTAATGTTTAGGAAATTCTTAGGAAGAGGCATTGTAAGCTAAGAAAGAACTCAATAAGTGTAAGGGGGCAAAGACTTCAACAAGTTTCCCTTCGTGCATAAGTAGAATTGCACAAAAAATTGTCTATGTTAAGTTAACCAAATCAGTTCCTGATTAGCTGGGCTGTGGTGCACATGCTGGACTGCGTGCAGTTGCCACCTGACTCAACAGGCCAGTAATTGGGAGGTCTGGTTTTGGACCGGGCCGCGGGAACAGTGACCTCCGGAAAAGTGTGCAGGTAGTGCTCAAACACTTGACTGAAGAAGGGTGATAGCCATGGTAATCAACTACCCTCTCATTAGCTTACCATCGATTTTGGGTAAATACGTTCAACTCATTATCAGCAACATGATGGTAAAGTTCCTGGTAGATGGTGGGATGGTTTCATGGGTGGGTGTGTGGGCTGGGATGGGTGGAGTTGGGGGTTATATGGATAAGGGTAAAAAGGGAGAATGTGTTAGGGCTCGGGGACGGCTGGGGTATAGGTAGTGGTACCTGCCTCACCTGTGTTGCACGAGTGAGGTAGTTGGGGGACACTCGCCTAGTTGTGGTTGCTGAGGCCAGGAATTACAACTGGCTTCACCTCGCTTGATTGTGGTTGCTGAGGCCAGGAATTACAACTGGCTTCACCTCGCTTAATTGTGGTTGCTGGGGCCAGGAATTACAACTGGCTTCACCTCGCTTGATTGTGGTTGCTGAGGCCAGGAATTACAACTGGCTTCACCTCGCTTAATTGTGGTTGCTGGGGCCAGGAGTCACAACTGGCTCCACCTCAATTGTGGTTGTTGAGGCCAGGAGTCACAACTGGCTTCACCTCACCTGGTTGTGGTTGCTGAGACTAGGAGACACAGACTGCATCCTTTGCCTTCCTGAACCTAATCCTTTCCCCTTTACTACAGAACCACTTGTCATTTATTACTGCTATCATCTCCTCCGTAAGTGTTAAGGTGTTTCACGTCACAATCCTCAAACATTCACACTCATTGTTACATTTATCGAAATACATTTTCAACTTCCTTAAGAAGCAAGACATCTTTAGTCACCAATCTGAGCTCTAATTCCAAAGCACTAAAAAGCTACTCAGAGCTCACAGAGCAGGCCATGTTACACAGTATAATACTCCTTGCACGACTCTGCAGTGTTCTCTCACCCTGCATAAGAATAATTACCAACAATCTCCCTCTTATAAGTCCATGTCAGTTCTTGATCAACCGGGTTGTGGTGCATACGTTGAACTGTGGGCGGCGGACACCAACAGTCGGATCGACGAGGCCAACAACCTGGAGTTATGGTCTGGGACTGGGCCGCAGGGGGCGGTGACCCCTGGAAGTGATTGTACGTAACGTACAGGTTCTAGATTCCCCAAGTACACTTAACTTAGGACAGGTAAGACCGTACATTTAGCTCAGGACAGGTTGGACTATCCGTAATCAGTGAGCTTAGGTAACGTGTAACCTTGTAAGGATCGTTGAGCGCCAGGGCAGTGGGAGGTAATCAGGTTTTGAAGAATTTTATGCAAGTGAAACATGAGGGTGTCTTTATTTGTAGACGTTTCGCCATCCCGTGGCTTTGTGAATACAAATTTAGAGACACAATGGGAGGATTATAGAACTATATTCCAGGGAAGAGTAACTAGAGTGAAGAGTTAAGTAACGCGGATGGAGGCTCCAGCCTCCATACCCCCTCTTCACTTGAATGACACACACGGGTTTAGCGTTTTACATAAAGAATATTTTTGGTGTGTTGGTAGTGGCTGCTTCATATGTTCTGAAGGACGTGGATGGTGGGCGGGGCCAAGCGGACGTCCATTGCTGAAGACACAGGAACTGTCCAATTATGGCTTTCCGCTGTGACCCGGGTGACCTCTCCAAGGATCGGAGTGAAGGAGGGCGTACAGGTGGGAAGGAATGCATGAAGTAAACGAGGACAGACGGTAAGAGGACGGTAGGGGAACAAAGGAAAGTAGATGTGGTGTAGAGATAAGGGGCTGGAAGGGTCAGCTCTGAAGTGCAAGAATTGAGAAACATCCTTGTAAAGCAACCTTGTACAACGAGGGGATATATATATATATATATATATATATATATATATATATATATATATATATATATATGTCGTGCCGAATATGTAAAACTGGTCAATTAGCAAGAACTCATTTAAAATTAAGTCCTTTCTGAAATTTTCTCTTATACGTTTAAAGATACATTTTTTTCATTGATGTTAATGTAAAAAAATTTAATTTTGCACCAAAAGAATCTTAGAAAACCTACCTAACCTTATCATAACAAGAGCAATTTATTTTAGCCTAACCCAACTAAATATATTTTAAATATGTTTACAATAATTTAGTACTAAGCAAACACAATCAAATATATTTTTTTTCGTTAGGTTCAAAATGATTTTGGCGAAATTATTGCATACACAAAGTTTCACTTGTCCTATATGGCAAAATGAGCGTTGCTGTTTAAGCCAAGATGGTAAGTTCTGCCTATTCGGCACGACATACATATATATATATATATAATGTCGTGCCGAATAGGTAAAATTGGTTAGTTAGCAAGAACTCGTTTAAAATTTTAAGTCCTTCCTAAAAAAAATTTCATATGTTTAGAGATATATTTTTTCATTTATGTTAATGTAAAAATTAATAATTTTGTTCCAAAGGAATCTTAGAAAACTTATCTAACCTTAGTATAACAAGCGCAATTTAATTTAGTCTATTTTTTTATTATTTATTATCACACTGGCCGATTCCCACCAAGGCAGGGTGACCCGAAAAAGAAAAACTTTCACCATCATTCACTCCATCACTGTCTTGCCAAAAGGGTGCTTTACACTACAGTTTTTAAACTGCAACATTAACACCCCTCCTTCAGAGTGCAGGCACTGTACTTCCCATCTCCAGGACTCAAGTCCGGCCTGCCGGTTTCCCTGAACCCCTTCATAAATGTTACTTTGCTCACACTCCAACAGCACGTCAAGTATTAAAAACCATTTGTCTCCATTCACTCCTATCAAACACGCTCACGCATGCCTGCTGGAAGTCCAAGCCCCTCGCACACAAAACCTTTACCCCCTCCCTCCAACCTTTCCTAGGCCGATCCCTACCCCGCCTTCCTTCCACTACAGACTGATACACTCTTGAAGTCATTCTATTTCGCTCCATTCTCTCTACATGTCCGAACCACCTCAGCAACCCTTCCTCAGCCCTCTGGACAACAGTTTTGGTAATCCCGCACCTCCTCCTAACTTCCAAACTACGAATTCTCTGCATTATATTCACACCACACATTGCCCTCAGACATGACATCTCCACTGCCTCCAGCCTTCGCCTCGCTGCAACATTCATCACCCATGGTTCACACCCATATAAGAGCATTGGTAAAACTATACTCTCATACATTCCCCTCTTTGCCTCCAAGGACAAAGTTCTTTGTCTCCACAGACTCCTAAGTGCACCACTCACCCTTTTCCCCTCATCAATTCTATGATTCACCTCATCTGACACATCCACTCCCAAATATCTGAGTACATTCACCTCCTCCATACTCTCTCCCTCCAATCTGATATCCAATCTTTCATCACCTAATCTTTTTATCCTCATAACCTTACTCTTTCCTGTATTCACTTTTAATTTTCTTCTTTTGCATACCCTACCAAATTCATCCACCAATCTCTGCAACTTCTCTTCAGAATCTCCCAAGAGCAAAGTGTCATCAGCAAAGAGCAACTGTGACAACTCCCACTTTATGTGTGATTCTTTATCTTTTAACTCCACACCTCTTGCCAAGACCCTCGCATTTACTTCTCTTACAACCCCATCTATAAATATATTAAACAACCACGGTGACATCACACATCCTTGTCTAAGGCCTACTTTTACTGGGAAATAATTTCCCTCTTTCCTACAGACTCTAACTTGAGCCTCACTATCCACATAAAAACTCTTCACTGCTTTCAGTAACCTACCTCCTACACCATACACCTGCAACATCTGCCACATTGCCCCCCTATCCACCCTGTCATACGCCTTTTCCAAATCCATAAATGCCACAAAGACCTCTTTAGCCTTATCTAAATACTGTTCACTTATGTGTTTCACTGTAAACACCTGGTCCACACACCCCCTACCTTTCCTAAAGCCTCCTTGTTCATCTGCTATCCTATTCTCCGTCTTACTCTTAATTCTTTCAATAATAACTCTACCATACACTTTACCAGGTATACTCAACAAACTTATCCCCCTATAATTTTTGCACTCTCTTTTGTCCCATTTGCCTTTATACAAAGTCACTATGCATGCTCTCTGCCAATCCCTAGGTACCTTACCTTCTTCCATACATTTATTAAATAATTGCACCAACCACTCCAAAACTATATCCCCACCTGCTTTTAACATTTCTATCTTTATCCCATCAATCCCGGCTGCCTTACCCCCTTTCATTTTACCTACTGCCTCACGAACTAACCCCCCACACTCACAACTGGCTCTTCCTCACTCCTACAAGATGTTATTCCTCCTTGCCCTATACACGAAATCACAGCTTCCCTATCTTCATCAACATTTAACAATTCCTCGAAACATTCCCTCCATCTTCCCAATACCTCTAACTCTCCATTTGAGAGCTAGAGGGTAAGATATAAACAGCTATTGGAGGATAGATGGGCTAATGAGAGCATAGGCAATGGAGTCGAAGAGGTATGGGGTAGGTTTAAAAATGTAGTGTTAGAGTGTTCAGCAGAAGTTTGTGGTTACAGGAAAGTGGGTGCGGGAGGGAAGAGGAGCGATTGGTGGAATGATGATGTAAAGAGAGTAGTAAGGGAGAAAAAGTTAGCATATGAGAAGTTTTTACAAAGTAGAAGTGATGCAAGGAGGGAAGAGTATATGGAGAAAAAGAGAGAGGTTAAGAGAGTGGTGAAGCAATGTAAAAAGAGAGCAAATGAGAGAGTGGGTGAGATGTTATCAACAAATTTTGTTGAAAATAAGAAAAAGTTTTGGAGTGAGATTAACAAGTTAAGGAAGCCTAGAGAACAAATGGATTTGTCAGTTAAAAATAGGAGAGGAGAGTTATCAAATGGAGAATTTAGTCTAATCCAGCTAAATATATTTTAGATAAATTTACAATAATTTAATAATAAACAAACACAATGAAATATATTTTTTTGTTAGGTTGAGAATGATTTTTGTGAAAGTATTGCATATTTGGCAAAAAGAGTGTTGCTATTTAAGCCAAAATTGCAAGTTTTACCTATTCGGCACGACACACACACACACACACACACACACACACACACACACACACACACACACACACACACACACACACACACACACACACACACACACACACACAGTAACAAGGGGACACAGTTGGAAGCTGAAGACACAGATGAATCACAGGGATGTTAGGAAGTATTTCTTCAGCCACAGAGTAGTCAGTAAGTGGAATAGTTTGGGAAGCGATGTAGTGGAGGCAGGATCCATACATAGCTTGAAGCAGAGGTATGATAAAGCTCACGGCTCAGGGAGAGTGACCTAGTAGCGATCAGTGAAGAGGCGGGGCCAGGAGCTCGGACTCGACCCCCGCAACCTCAACTAGGTGAGTACAACTAGGTGAGTACACACACACACACACACACACACACACACACACACACACACACACACACACACACACACACACACACACACACACAGACACACACACACACAGACACACACACACAGACACACACACACAGACACACACACACACACACACACACACACACACACAGACACACACACACACACACACACACACACACACACACACACACACACACACACACACACACACACACACAGACACACACAGACACAGACACACACACACACACACACACACACACACACACACACACACACACACACACACACACACACACAGACACACAGACACACACACACACACACAGACACACACACACACACACACACACACACACACACACACACACACACACACACACACACACACACACAGGGGTCGGTCCTAGGACCAGTGCTATTTTTGGTATATGTGAACGACATGACGGAAGGGTTAGACTCAGAAGTGTCCCTGTTTGCAGATGATGTGAAGTTAATGAGGAGAATTAAATCTGATGAGGACCAGGCAGGACTTCAAAGAGACCTGGACAGACTGGACACCTGGTCCAGCAAATGGCTTCTCGAATTTAATCCTGCCAAATGCAAAGTCATGAAGATAGGGGAAGGGCACAGAAGACCACAGACAGAGTATAGGCTAGGTGGCCAAAGACTGCAAACCTCACTCAAGGAGAAAGATCTTGGGGTGAGTTTAACACCGAGCATGTCTCCGGAAGCACACATCAATCAGATAACTGCTGCAGCATATGGGCGCCTGGCAAACCTGAGAACAGCATTCCGACACCTTAGTAAGGAATCATTCAAGACACTGTACACCGTGTATGTCAGGCCCATACTGGAGTATGCAGCACCTGTTTGGAACCCGCACTTGATAAAGCACGTCAAGAAACTAGAGAAAGTACAAAGGTTTGCAACAAGGTTAGTTCCAGAGCTAAGGGGAATGTCCTATGAAGAAAGATTAAGGGAAATCGGCCTGACGACACTGGAGGACAGGAGGGTCAGGGGAGACATGATAACGACATATAAAATACTGCGTGGAATAGACAAGGTGGACAAGGACAGGATGTTCCAGGGAGGGGACACACAAACAAGAGGCCACAATTGGAAGTTGAAGACACAAATGAGTCAGAGAGATAGTAGGAAGTATTTCTTCAGTCATAGAGTTGTAAGGCAGTGGAATAGCCTAGAAAATGACGTAGTGGAGGCAGGAACCATACACAGTTTTAAGACGAGGTTTGATAAAGCTCATGGAGCGGGGAGAGAGAGGGTCTAGTAGCAACCGGTGAAGAGGCGGGGCCAGGAGCTAGGACTCGACCCCTGCAACCACAAATAGGTGAGTACAAATAGGTGAGTACACACACACACACACACACACACACACACACACACACACACACACACACACACACACACACACACACACACACACACAGACACAGACACACACAGACACACACACACACACACACACACAGACACACACACACAGACACACACAGACACACACACACAGACACACACACACAGACACACACACACACACACACACACACAGACACACACACACACACACACACACACACAGACACACACACACAGACACACACACACAGACACACACACACACACACACACACACACACACACACACACACACACACACACACACACACACACACACACAATCTCAGTAGTACCAGTTACGTAACTGGTACTACTGAGAGCTCGGCGACGCTAACGTATGTCGTCCCGACATACAGCTAATACAAACTAGAGACGGCAGGTGTACGGCTTGGGCTGATTCTATACATTGTCAAAGTACACAACAATTGAACATTATAACATAAGGAGAATATTGGAATGGAAGCTTACGTAATTGACTATAATGAAACTTACTGTAATGAAACTGTAATGCATTACAAGGTATGATATAGCACAACTCATCGAATGAGACTCAACATTGGGATTACACAATAGAAATGATAAAAAAAATTTGATCGATCGATCTGTATTCATGTGATCTACGGATTCTGAGGAGGAAATATATACAAAGAAAGAAGTGTTTAACAGAAAGGCAGATTCGATGCACTCAAATCTAGACTGTTAAATCTCAGAATTCGGAGAGAACGTGAACACAAAAAAAAATTCTTGAATACTGGTAAGTTGATACTGTAATTATTCATCTATACAGGTTATTTACATTTAACCCCAACTCTGCTAGGGTGAGATTGATATATGCAGAATGGGTGTCATCTCTGGGAGGATCAAACTCTGTTGCACTGGCTAACTCATGCTGTATTTGAGGCAAATCTGAATTGGTAGTTACAAATGATACTTGAGGATTTCTCAATACCTGTCGTGTACGTAGGGAATAACGACATTCAGGTTGATCGTCTGACTGAGTCTCAGAGGTAGAGAGTACAGGATCAGGAGGATTGTCAGAGTCTGTCACATTAGTCTGGGTTGAAACTTACTAACTTCATATGATCTAAATGCGATTCTTTATACCGACCAGTACTAATTTCTCTAACCTTATACTTATTGCCAGTGATATGTTCAACTACTCGATAAGGACCAACAAACTTTCGATCAAGCTTAGGCATTGCAGACGTTTTGTTAAAGTTAGTCTGCATAACTCTCAAACCTACTTTGATTTTGGACGGCTTTGCTCGAGTGTTTGCGACTCTAGTAAATTCTGCTGTTGATTTATGAAGTGTTTCACGGATTCTTCTAAAGTCGCTTTGAGCTAAGCTGGTACGAGTTGCTATGAAATCATCAGGGTTGTAATTTGGTTTTGGATTAGAATATAGCAACTCATAAGGCAAGCGTTTATCTACACCGTACAATGCATAATGTGGAGTGTCACCTATAGAAACATTGTAAGCAGAATTTATGGCACACTGCACATCAGGTATAACTTCATCCCAAGTTTCACTGTTGAGATTGATAGTGGCTCCCAAGACATCAAGTACTTTCTTATTGTTTCGTTTCGCTAACCCATTGCTGGCAGGATGATGAGGAACAATGGTAGATTTAGAGATCTTGTACAAGGTACACAAATTTTCAAGAATCTCATTACAAAATTCACCTCCATTATCTGTCACTAGGGACTTAGGGGTGGTATGCCTGCAGATAATGCGTTCTTTAAACGCTTTAGCTACTGTCTCTGCAGTCTTATCTGCAATAGGAACTAACTCACAATATCTGGTGAAATGGTCTACCATATTACGCAGATGTTTGTTGCCCTGGAGAGAACATTGGAAATTAGTTAACAAATCTAGCGCAGCTCTTTCCCACGGTTCGCTAGTAGTTGGATACAATTGGATTGGATTAGGACCATTAGCATTACCTTTATGGTGCAGGATCAGGGGAGACATGATAACGACATACAAGATACTGCGGGGAATAGACAAGGTGGACAGAGATAGGATGTTCCAGAGAGGGTACACAGAAACAAGGGGTCACAACTAGAAGCTGAAGACTCAGACGAGTCACAGGGACGTTAGGAAGTATTTCTTCAGTCATAGAGTCGTCAGGAAGTGGAATAGCCTAGCAAGTGAAGTAGTGGAGGCAGGAACCATACATAGTTTTAAGAAGAGGTATGACAAAGCTCAGGAAGCAGAGAGGGAGAGGACCTAGTAGCGATCAGTGAAGAGGCGGGGCCAGGAGCCGAGTCTCGACCCCTGCAACCACAATTAGGTGAGTACAATTAGGCGAGTGTACACACACACACACACACACACACACACACACACACACACACACACATGCATATTCTTGGACTGCAAGAAGGCGTTTGACACAGTTCCACACAAGAGATTGGTGCAAAAACTGGAGGACCAAGCAGGGATAACAGGGAAGGCACTACAATGGATCAGGGAATACTTGTCAGGAAGACAGCAGCGAGTCATGGTACGTGGCGAGGTGTCAGAGTGGGCACCTGTGACCAGCGGGGTCCCGCAGGGGTCAGTCCTAGGACCAGTGCTGTTTCTGGTATTTGTGAACGACATGACGGAAGGAATAGACTCTGAGGTGTCCCTGTTTGCAGATGACGTGAAGTTGATGAGAAGAATTCACTCGATCGAAGACCAGGCAGAACTACAAAGGGATCTGGACAGGCTGCAGACCTGGTCCAGCAATTGGCTCCTGGAGTTCAATCCCACCAAGTGCAAAGTCATGAAGATTGGGGAAGGGCAAAGAAGACCGCACACGGAGTACAGTCTAGGGGGCCAGAGACTACAAACCTCACTCAAGGAAAAAGATCTTGGGGTGAGTATTACACCAGGCACATCTCCTGAAGCGCACATCAATCAAATAACTGCTGCAGCATATGGGCGCCTAGCAAACCTCAGAACAGCATTCCGACATCTTAATAAGGAATCGTTCAGGACCCTGTACACCGTGTACGTTAGGCCCATATTGGAGTATGCGGCACCAGTTTGGAACCCACACCTAGCCAAGCACGTAAAGAAACTAGAGAAAGTGCAAAGGTTTGCAACAAGACTAGTCCCAGAGCTAAGAGGTATGTCCTACGAGGAGAGGTTAAGGGAAATCAACCTGACGACACTGGAGGACAGGAGAGATAGGGGGGACATGATAACGACATACAAAATACTGAGAGGAATTGACAAGGTGGACAAAGACAGGATGTTCCAGAGATTGGACACAGTAACAAGGGGACACAGTTGGAAGTTGAAGACACAGATGAATCACAGGGATGTTAGGAAGTATTTCTTCAGCCAAAGAATAGTCAATAAGTGGAATAGTTTGGGAAGCGATGTAGTGGAGGCAGGATCCATACATAGCTTTAAGCAGAGGTATGATAAAGCTCACGGTTCAGGGAGAGTGACCTAGTAGCGATCAGTGAAGAGGCGGGGCCAGGAGCTCGGACTCGACCCCCGCAACCTCAACTAGGCGAGTACAACTAGGTGAGTACACACACACACACACACACACATATATATATATGTCGTGCCGAATATGTAAAACTGGTCAATTAGCAAGAACTCGTTTAAAATTAAGTCCTTTCTAAGATTTTCTCTTATACGTTTAAAGATATATTTTTTAATTAATGTTAATATAAAAATTTATAATTTTGCTCCAAAAGAATCTTAGAAAACTTACCTAACCTTATTATAACAAAAACAATTTATTTTAGCCTAACCCAACTAAATATATTTTAGATTTGCTTACAATAATTTAATACTAAACAAACACAGTGAAATATATTTTTTTTCGTTAGGTTCAGAATGATTTTGGCGAATTTATTACATACACAAATTTTCGCTTGTCCTATATAGCAAGATGAGCGTTGCTTTTTAAGCCAAGATCGTAAGTTCTGCCTATTCGGCACGACATATATATATATATATATATATATATATATATATATATATATATATATATATATATATATATATATAATGCGCATCTGTGATATACCTGTGGCTAGTTTCAAGAATTTTTGATACTCGCAACCCGGCCTGCCGCCAGGCTTTTCTGCTGATTGTCTGTTTAACTAGGTTTTTGTTGGCTGCCTGCTGGCTGACCTCCGTTGCCATCACAGCCTGGTTGATCTGGCACTTCAAAGTAGTGGTTCAGTGTCCTCTGAAGGAGGACACCGAACTTGTTCCGGCAATATTTTTTATATCTGTTCGAAGGAAAACGAATAGTTTTCTACTAAGGATGTTGTAGCATAGCGTCCCTGCTTTTCATTGGGTTTATTTTGCACATTCATCCATCTTTCTCACTCCAGTGAGTTGTAGTCAAATGTAGACTTGAGACTAGACCTGCAACCACCTTCCATATAATGAATAGGACACATGTAGAACACCTGGGTATAATAGCACTTACGAAACAAGGAGAGAGAGAGAACTCAGTAGAGGCCAGTTTGAGACGCAGCGACAGGAGCTGAGACTCAGCCTCAGCAACCACAGCTGGTAGAGTACAAAAAGGTGAGTTGTACTCGTGATGAATGAAATAAAGCTTCAGTATTTAATGGTCTCGTGTAAAGCAAACCCACGAAAATGAAGAGAGAGAGCAGAGAACTGCAACATGTTACAGAAAAACTTGAACAAGCTACTGTAATGATGGTACAAGTGGTTGCTCATTACCCCAGCAAATACAAAGTTATCAGGAGGTAGGAAGCCAAAAACATACCATCAGAGAGCCAGCTTAATAGAATCAGAAAAAGAAAACTACCTCGAGATGGGCATCAGACCTAAACATTTCACCTGAGGCTCATATAAACGTTAAAACTTTGGCGATATAAGCAAAGCTGGCAGATATAAGAATAGTCTTTAGGACTCTAAACAGATATTCATATCTGAATATTTTTATGTATAAAATTATTACCGAAATACGCGGCGCTAGCATGAATGTCTCGTCTCATCAAGCATACAAAGAAACTTGAGAAGGTTCAGAAGTTTGCCACAAAGATGTTCCCTGAGCCTCAGCTTGTCAACTATTTAGACACTTCATATCGTCAATAACGATACCCAAATGTTGCGCATGTCTCTCATTATTTAGACAGTTTATAGGCAAAGACTATATGAGATAGGAGCTTAACTCCCTCTCACTGACACAAAGGCAGGTTTCAAGAGCTAGAGTTCAACTCACACCCCCCTCCCCCATTGACCACTGAGACAATTACGGTAGGTGGATGCAGCAGCAGTATCCACAAAACATACTTGCACATTATTAACACTAAGAGCCCCTCCCACACATCCACGGACCACGCCCATATACCTGACTTAAACATTATATCACTTTCCTCCAACACACACAATGCACCCGACCTCATAATAATCCTCTTCTTCCCAGTGTGCTTACCTTTTTGTTGTTGCAAGGGTCGATTCGTAGCTCCTGGCCTCGCCTCTTTGCTGGTCGCTACTAGGTCCGCTCTCTCCTTCATGAGCTTTGTCGTATCTCTTCTGAAAGCTGTGTGTGGATCCTGCCTCCACTGTATCACACTCCAGATGGTTCCACTTCCTGACAACTGTTTGGCTGAAGAAATACTTTCTAACATCCCTGTGACTCATCTGAATCTTCAAACTTCTTGTTGCTGTGTCACATCTCTGAAATATCCTGTCCCTATCCACCTTGTCAATTCCTCTCAGTATATTATATGTCGTTATGTTTCCCCTCTCTCTCCTGTTCTTCATTGTCGTCACGTCGATTTCTCTCAACCTCTTCTCGTAGGACATACCCCATAACTCGGGGACTAGTCTTGTTGCAAACCGTTGCACGCAGTGTGTGTGTGTGTGTGTGTGTGTGTGTGTGTGTGTGTGTGTGTGTGTGTGTGTGTGTGTGTGTGTGTGTGTGTGTTGTGCATGTTGATGCAAGCTTTTCAACACCCATCCATCATATAAGGAAATTTGTGAATAGACCTCTGCCTTCCAGAAGGAATCTGGCACATTTTTTCAAGCCGTTGCTAACCATCCAGACTGTGGTGTCTACGCTGGCCTGCCTGCAGCTAGCACAAATAGTCTGGGCAGGTCATCAACCAAGAGGAGAGAGGAGGGTGTGGAAAGACCCCCGGAACAGGTAGACATCAGGTACTAATATTGGTTAAACATGTAAGTATACTCCGTGACAAGAAACCTAAATACTTTTTTCTCGTTTTAAAGCTTCAGTTTAAAAATCTCTTCCAGTATTGACCGATGATGAACAAGCGTTAATATACCAATGAAGAGAAAAGAAATGAGCGAAATTCTGAAAGAGTATGAATCAGTGTTCAGCGATCACATTAACACCGTGAGAGATGGAAACCCAGATAATTTTTTCACAGGCTCTGCCCGCCCTGCTATTTATATAAGTAATATTAGCACATTCTTCTGATTTCGAAAAAAAAAGCAGCAGACAACATGCTCATACAGACAGCGCTGGGGCCTGATTCATGAAATTACGTTTTTATAAATAAATGCTAAGTACCGTTAGCACAAACACTTAAGTGTTCTTTGGAGAATCAAAGTTTAGGTAAAATTCCAGATGCCTGAGGTGCCATAGCTGTGCCAAAAATGTATGATGAATTAGACATCTGTGTAACACTTGGGTATCTTTATTGTGGAAGCGTTTAGTCAACCAGTGGTTTCCTCAGTATAATACAGAGAAGAAGGGTTGAAGGTCAAAAGGAGTATGAGGTAATCAGTCCCTCAGTCTGATATCTCATAAAATGAGGTTAACATATATAACAGGAATAGTAAGGAGATAAATATTCAAATTTCTAACAAGCAGAATACAGTAATAGTAGAAAACAACAATCAATGCCACAATGCACGATCTTGGCACCTCTGCTGTTTCTCATGCTCAGAGCAGTCATAGATAAACACATGAGTCACAGCTTCGTATCATCCTTTGCGGACGATAAAATAAGTATGAAAGCTGCCTTAGTAGAAGAGACATAAAAATTGCAAACAGATGTCAGTAAAGTTTTCCAGTGGGGAAATAAAAATTAGCATTTAATGGGGACAAATTTTAACTGCTTAGATACGAGAAGAATGAAGAATCGAAACAAGCAGAGTACACAGAACGTAGGCAGACCGTCTCGTACACCGTAGTGAACAATCAAGAACTATGAGTAATATCAGATGATCTGTCATTTAGAGATCATAGTAAGTGAAATATAGCAAAGGCCAGGTAAATGACGGGGAGGATCATGGGAACTTTGTCAACATGAGAAGGAATGCCAGTGATAATACTTATCAAATCAGTAGTGCTATCACGACTCGAATATTGTCCCGCTCACAGCGTCTTTCAAGGAAGGAGAGATAGCAGAGCTGGAAAATACAGAGGTTTACAGCCCACATCGTGTCAGTAAAGCAGTTAAACTACTGGGGAAGTCTTGAACAAAGCACTTGAACTGATCTTTGGAATGGAGACGAGAGATATAACTGATAATATATAAGTAAAAGATACTTGAGGGCCTCTGGTCCCCAGTCTACACACGTGTGTTATACAAACGTTCCTATGTGTTGGTTCTACGTGCGTGTGTCGGTTCTACGTGCGTGTGTGTTGGTTGTACGTGCGTGTGTGTCGGTTCTACGTGCGTGTGTGTCGGTTCTACGTGCGTGTGTGTTGGTTGTACGTGCGTGTGTTATTCATGTGTATGCATTATGTATCGATTATACACTTGTATGCGTTGGTCACATTTGTCTCTCTGTGTTATGCATGTGTACATATACCTGTATATTGGTTATGTATGTATGTTTTGGTTATACGTAATGTGTATGCATGTGTTGTTATACACATGTTTTTCGTGTTGGTTATATATGTTTACATGTACGTGTTAGAGATGAAGGTATTTGCATGTGTATGTGCATGCCGGTTTACTTGTATACATTTGCAATACATGTATGTCTTTTGGTCTCTGTTAACATTGTATTATCTGTTGCTTGCCTCCTGTTGCCGCCGCCGCCGCCATCTCGTCAATATTTCAGCTGTATCTTTTCTGTCTTCAATGTTTCTCAGCTGTAGCTTCACTGTTTCTCATATGTAGCTTCCCTGTCTTCACTTTCTCAGCTGCAGCTTCACTGTCTTCACTTTCTCACCTGTAGCTTTCCTATCTTCACTGTTTCTCAGCTGTAGCTTCCCTGTCTTCTATGTTTCCCATCTGTTTCTCCCGTGTTGCATACTTTGTGTTCCTAGGCCAGGATCTTTCGTAAAAATTCACAAAAGAAAATCCGTTATGTGCCACAGATAGGCGTTTAAGTTTCTCTCTCTCTCTCTCTCTCTCTCTCTCTCTCTCTCTCTCTCTCTCTCTCTCTCTCTCTCTCTCTCACACACACACACACATATAATGTTAGACTAGATAAAGATTTCTCAGCGTCATTAGCAAGGAGAACAAGAAACTACAGCAGTAAACTAACAAAAGAAAAAACGTGCCACAAGGATACTACAAATCCTTTTTCATTATTAAAACAGTGGCATGGGAGACACGAGCATGTATTCTTTTTTTTATTTACGTTTAGGCAGGTTTGGAAAACTTGATTTATTTATCCATGAAAATTTATTTGGCAGGAGAAAGTGTTCCCATAAATCGAAAACCCGGCAAAAAATGTGTCCATTTTATTTTCAATTACAAAAACTCATTTCATTCAGGCAGTCGAATGGGTTTTTAATTTGACAGTTAAACCGGAGAATAGAATTAAATAAGAGAAAGGCCGGACTAGAACAAGGGAGAGGCAAACAATGGCAGCACCAACGTTAAAATATAAATCAGTGTTTGGCAACTGTGCGTGTGACGTCACGGGATTCAGGGTTTTTGTTTGGGCAATCAGGTGATGTACAGGGCAGGCGAGCAGTGAGGGAACAATCAGGTGATGTACAGGGCAGGCGAGCAGTGAGGGAGCAATCAGGTGATGTACAGGGCAGGCGAGCAGTGAGGGAACAATCAGGTGATGTACAGGGCAGGTGAGCAGTGAGGGAACAATCAGGTGATGTACAGGGCAGGCGAGCAGTGAGGGAGCAATCAGGTGATGTACAGGGCAGGTGAGCAGTGAGGGAACAATCAGGTGATGTACAGGGCAGGCGAGCAGTGAGGGAACAATCAGGTGATGTACAGGGCAGGTGAGCAGTGAGGGAACAATCAGGTGATGTACAGGGCAGGCGAGCAGTGAGGGAACAATCAGGTGATGTACAGGGCAGGCGAGCAGTGAGGGAACAATCAGGTGATGTACAGGGCAGGTGAGCAGTGAGGGAACAATCAGGTGATGTACAGGGCAGGCGAGCAGTGAGGGAACAATCAGCTGATGTACAGGGCAGGTGAGCAGTGAGGGAACAATCAGCTGATGTACAGGGCAGGCGAGCAGTGAGGGAACAATCAGCTGATGTACAGGGCAGGTGAGCAGTGAGGGAACAATCAGCTGATTTACAGGGCAGGTGAGCAGTGAGGGAACAATCAGGTGATGTACAGGGCAGGTGAGCAGTGAGGGAACAATCAGGTGATGTACAGGGCAGGTGAGCAGTGAGGGAACAATCAGGTGATGTACAGAGCAGGTGAGCAGTGAGGGAACAATCAGGTGATGTACAGGGCAGGTGAGCAGTGAGGGAACAATCAGGTTATGTACAGGGCAGGTGAGCAGTGAGGGAACAATCAGGTGATGTACAGGGCAGGTGAGCAGTGAGGGAACAATCAGGTGATGTACAGGGCAGGTGAGCAGTGAGGGAACAATCAGGTGATGTACAGGGCAGGTGAGCAGTGAGGGAACAATCCGCTGATGTACAGGACAGAACAATGAGGGAACAGTCAGGTGATGTGTAGGGCAGGATAGCAATAATGGGATCAACCAGCTGCTGACTCACGGGGCACTGTGTACTGGCGTGGCTGGTCTGCAGTTGTCAAGTTATGTGCTTATGGGTTAGACTCCAACTCTTGGGACTCGATACTCTCCACTGGTGTATCTCTCCCGCTGTTTTGCCCGCTATTTATTTTTTTTCAGTACCGGTATATTTATACAGTTAAACAAATTCAAATTTACACTTGTAGTTTTTGGTTGTGCTGTGTCAAAAATTCGATTTTTGTTTACCTTGTTTATGTCCAACCATGGTTGACTCCATGAGTCATGGCCTCCGTGGCCCTGGCTTCCTGGTTGATGACCTTATGATCTGATCGTGTCTCGTCTGTTTCTTAACTTACCTATCTTCTTTTGCTAACTCTTTAGCTGTGAGAATAACCTTGTGGTAAATCCCTTAAGAATTAATCATTGTTATTTAATTGCTAGACATGGTGAGGGTTCCACAGTGGCGCTTCGTACCCGCTGCTTGTGTGTGCTTTGCAGTACATGGAGCTACTTCACAATCTGAAGGCTAGCATTATGTTTGTCAACTTTACGTATTTTATTGTCTTGTTTATTTGTACTCTGTTATTCTTGTAGTTGTGTGTTCATTGTGTTGCTTGTTGTTGGTAGACTCAACCATTCAGGAAGGTATCGGCTGTCAGGTATCGTGATAGACAGCCGTCCTCTCAAATGAGTGTGACGTGGAAACCTGTTATTTTTTTGCACTTTGGCAGGATTGCTGATTTTCTCTGTCTCGTGAACTCGTAATATAACAAGTAATTCTTATAAACTTTTACTTACATTTAGTATACACGTGACTTTACTCCTCTGTGATTCTTAATAGTTTCTAATTTCCTTTCCTATCTTAAGGTGGCTGGTGTGAGACTGGGCTGTTGGGAAGATAATGCCAGAACCACGAGCTGATAACCATCTTGCTATGTGAGTGAAACTGAAACCTGTTCATTGAAAACCTTGAAGAAAAATCAGGTAATCACATAAAGGAGTCCCCGTCTTTGATTCCTAATTATTTCATGGTCCAGCCTCATTCATTTAACTGATGTGCATTAATTTTGATCGTATTTACATTTGTTAATGATCCCGTGGGCCCGGTCTTTGATCAGACCTCATAAATATTACAAGAAAAAGAGAGTATTAAGAAGCATACAGTCGGTAAAGCGGTATGTATTCGTTATATAAACAAAAGTTTGTAATATTTAAGTGCTATCTTGCATGTTCACCAGAAGGAAAAGATCCGCAATCCTGCAAGAGTGCAAAACGTTTAACAGGAATCCGTTTGACAAATGCGCAAGACAGTAAGTGCCTCCCTGGGTGGTTGCTGAGCCTACTGCCCTGTTAGGAGTCGTTCCCAAGCTCGTTCTGCTTCTCGAAGACATTTTTATTGGTATTTATGTGACCTGGTTGGGTGTTCTGTCTACATCTGTGACCAATAAAAGTCACAGTGCTGTAGCTGGAGCAAGCAACAGCTAACCCACCTCTCATGAGATGAACCAGGTTCGAATTCTTGGCAGGCCAGTAGCCTCACCTCTAGTCCACTCAGCCTTAATAAAACTCGTCCGACTAGGAATATGTTTAACTCGTGCAAATCTAAGGCAAATAAATAAGAGAGCACCAACTCGTGGTAAACTTTTTGGTTCAATATCCAAGCATCTTCATCTATCATACAAACGTTTCCGAGTATCAAACTCCATCGTCATTGCTAAAACAATGCTGTATAGTCCTTGTGGCTTAGCGCTTCTTTTTGATTATAATAATAATAATAATGCTAAAACAATTAGGAACAATTACCAATCAGAATAACTGGTCTCCATCAAAACAAAACTGTTTAAGCAGACTCGTCAAATTTAAGCTGTTTTAAGGCAAACCTAATTTTACAATAACCTAAAACAAGCACACACACACACACACACACACACACACACACACACACACACACACACACACACACACACACACACACACAATTTATGCATATTTATAAAGCTTATCTAATTTTTGTACTTGTTTCAGGGGCGGCAGCGGTGGTGTGATGGACTTTCATGTGTCCGTTCCTGGCCCCTTCACCTACCTGGTGCACGAGCACGCCCGCTCCATCCTGGCCATACAGGTAGGTGCACCATTAAGTACACTCCATCCTGACCATACAGGTAGGTGCACCATTAAGTACACTTCATCCTAACCATACAAGTAGGTGCACCATTAGGTACACTTCATCCTGGCCATACAGGTAGGTAGACCATTAAGTACACTCCATCCTGACCGTACAGGTAGGTGCACCATTAAGTACATTCCATCCTGACCATACAGGTAGGTGCACCATTAAGTACACTCCATCCTGACCATACAGGTAGGTACACCATCAGGTACAACCACTCCAGCCTGACCATACAGGTAGGTACACCATCAGGTACAACCACTCCAGTCTGACCATACAGGTAGGTACACCATCAGGTACAACCACTCCATCATGACCATACAGGTAGGTGCACCATCAGGTACAACCACTCCATCATGACCATACAGGTAGGTGCACCATCAGGTACAGCCACTCCTGTATGCGAGATGCAAACGCCAACAAGTATCTCCACCAAGTGCCAGATGTGGGCCAGCGGGCCGCCAGCAGCAACAGCCTAGCTAACCAGGCAAGCACCAGACAAGCCTGGCCCAGGGTCGGGCTCTGGATGTAGAAAAACTCTGGAAAGTCATCAGAGGTACGATAAACGCAAAGTTAACATTAAGGTGGCTGATCATTAAGCTGTAGCCAATAGTGTTCTAGTTTCCTTTTGTTTTTATTCCGGCAGTTTTTTTGTTGTCTACTGTTGGTGGAAGCTTGAGGAGTCGTGCACCACCCTGTTGATATGTCGAAGTATCGTCTGTCATGAAATACCATACTTAGACGTATCGTGTATGTCATGAAATACGATACTTAGATGTATCGTGTATATCATGAAATACGATACTTGGACATATCGTTTGTCATGAAATACGATACTTAGATGTATCGTGTATGTCATGAAATACGATATTTAGATGTATCGTGTATGTCATGAAATACGATACTTAGACATATCGTGTATGTCATGATCATATCCGAGTCTTCTTCTTACCATTGAGGTCGGGTTAATTTCCTTCAGTTGTTTTTCTATGTGTTTGATCGGTCTCAGCTCTGGGAGTATCGTGTGTGTAAAACCTCTCAACTTTCTCAAGCTTCTGCACGTGCTTGACTAAGTGAGGTCTCCCACGCGTGTGCTGCATGCATACTCTCACTCCTCGGACATTCATGGTGTATAGTGTCAGCATGCTCTGGTCTGACATGGTGTATAATATCAGTATGCTCTGGTCTGACATGGTGTATAATATCAGTATGCTCTGGTCTGACATGGTGTATAATATCAGTATGCTCTGGTCTGACATTCATGGTGTATAGCTAGGTAAAAGGACACAAGTGCAACTAATGTGACATTTTATTGTGGCAACGTTTCGCTCTTCAGGAGCTTTATCAAGCCGTTACAAACAACACATGGACACAGAGGGTATATATAGGCTGAGTGAGGTGTAATAATAGCGGTGGTGGTAGTAGTAGTATTTGAAAAGCCCTGTTTCAGTTTTCCTCCTGAACACTGGAATTCCACCAATCACCTCATGAAATTCAACGACGCCCGACTGTACATTAGTGTCTTTTTACACGTCTTGTTGATATCATCATTCCATTTTTTCCATTCTTATGTTCTGTCCTTGTGTCCACCCTTCGTATGTTACATGTGTGGGGGCAGTTCTCTGGTGTATCATCCTTGAGTCCACCCTCATATTAAAAGCTTCTTCCTTTGTTCCAGCAATATTTCTGAATTATTGATTGTTCCAGCAATATTTCTGAATTATTGATTGTTCTGGCAATATTTCTGAACTATTGATTGTTCCAGCAATATTTCTGAATTATTGATTGTTCTGGCAATATTTCTGAACTATTGATTGTTCCAGCAATATTTCTGAATTATTGATTGTTCTGGCAATATTTCTGAACTATTGATTGTTCCAGCAATATTTCTGAATTATTGATTGTTCCGGCAATATTTCTGAATTATTGACTGTTCTGGCAATATTTCTGAATTATTGATTGTTCCAGCAATATTTCTGAATTGCTGATTATTCCAACAATATTTCTAAATTACTATTGTTCTGGTCATATTTCTGAATTACTGATTGTTCCAACAATATTTCTGAATTACTGATTGTTCTGGCAATATTTCTGAACTATTGATTGTTCCAGCAATATTTCTGAATTATTGATTGTTCCGGCAATATTTCTGAATTATTGACTGTTCTGGCAATATTTCTGAATTATTGATTGTTCCAGCAATATTTCTGAATTGCTGATTATTCCAACAATATTTCTAAATTACTATTGTTCTGGTCATATTTCTGAATTACTGATTGTTCCAACAATATTTCTGAATTACTGATTGTTCCAGCAATATTTCTGAATTACTGATTGTTCCAGCAATATTTCTGAATTACTGATTGTTCCAGCAATATTTCTGAATTACTGATTGTTCCAGCAATATTTCTGAATTACTGATTGTTCCAGCAATATTTCTGAATTACCGATTGTTCCAACAATATTTCTGAATTACCGATTGTTTCAGAAACATTTCTGAATTACTGATTGTTCCAGCAATATTTTTGAATTACTGATTGTTCCAGCAATATTTCTGAATTACTGATT
This sequence comes from Cherax quadricarinatus, assembly GCF_038502225.1. Classification (NCBI taxonomy): domain Eukaryota; kingdom Metazoa; phylum Arthropoda; class Malacostraca; order Decapoda; family Parastacidae; genus Cherax; species Cherax quadricarinatus. The sequence continues at coordinate 58,318,512 of NC_091298.1, forward strand.
GTTCCAGCAATATTTCTGAATTACCGATTGTTCCAACAATATTTCTGAATTACCGATTGTTCTGGCAATATTTCTGAATTACCGATTGTTCCGGCGTTATTCCTGAATTACTGATTGTAGCAGGTTGAATGGCCATGGACTGTTATATTAGTTTAACTTCAGTCAGTAAATAGTGACATGTAGGAGTCTAGTCCATATGGCAAGTAAGGTCATTGAAGTTTAAAATCTGGAGTAGCTTCAAATTTAGGTTAGATAAATACATGAGCGAGAGGGGTTGGATTTGAGTGGAACTTGCACGCGAGTTAATAGTTTTTCAAAGCTTATTCCTTGGATAGCATTGAAAATGGGTTGGGCAAATATTTTTGTTAGTAGGTTTGGGTTTGAGAAGGACCTGCCTAATATGGGTCAATAGGTCTGGTGCAGTGTTCCTCCTGTCTTATGTTCTTAGGTTATTTAGGTATATCACCATTAGGAACTCCACTTGGTCACTGTTGACCATCTCAGTTTTGATCTTAGGGGGCTGTGATTCGTACGTTGAACTGCGTGCGGCCAGCGGTAATAGCCTAATTGATTAGGTTGTTACTGCTGGAGGCCTCAAGGAGGCCTCGTTTAGGACCGGCGTGTGGACATTGACCCTCGGAAACGTCCTTCAGGTATCCTTCCGGACCTCCACTTGTCACTGACCATCTCAGTATTGATCCTCGGGGACCTCCACTTGTCACTGACCATCTCAGTATTGATCCTCGGGGACCTCCATTTGTCACTGACCATCTCAGTATTGATCCTCGGGGACCTCCACTTGTCACTGACCATCTCAGTATTGATCCTCGGGGACCTCCACTTGTCACTGACCATCTCAGTATTGATCCTCGGGGACCTCCACTTGTCACAGTTGCCTGGCACTCAACATGTGTCTCAGATGTTCGTGATCTCATGAAGCACTTCCTGTCACCCTGTTTGTGCACTTCCTATTGTACCCTCAAGGGAGGTTCCTTGACGCTGGTGAGGGGCTCTTGATCTAGGGAATTGAATCTGTGCTCCGGTTCCCTGAATAGAGCCTGAATACCTTCCATTCCCCCCACGTGCGCTATATAATCCTACGGGTTTAGTGCTCTCCCATGATTATAATCTTCCTATAGTCTAAGAGTATACGGGGCCTGCACACCACACACTGCCTTTTTTCATCTGTAATTTGTAAAATAACATTGAACAGGTTACGTACGTGTTTGAGATCTCTCCTGTTTTTTTTTCCTCTCTTTCACTCTCTCTTCTTTCAATTTTCTTCATCTTTTTTCTCTCTTCTCTCCCCTCTCTCTTCTCTCCCCTCTCTTTTCTCTCCCCTCTGTTTTCTCTCCCCTCTGTTTTCTCTCCCCTCTCTTTTCTCTCCCCTCTCTTTTCTCTCCCCTCTCTTTTCTCTCCCCTCTCTTTTCTCTCTCCTGTCTCTTTGTGCAGGTATAAGGTTTATCTAGATACATGGTGTCCTAGTGGGAGGAGTTGCCAGAACCTTCAGAACCACATGCCCAGTATTTATATATCAGTCAAGATTGCTGGGTCAGTCCAGATTGTTTTAGCTCAGAAAATGTGATAAGTTAGTGACCAATAAGGTACATTGTATGATTCAATCACTTGTGAAACCCATGCAGGATGGGGCATTCTGAATTCAAAAAATTACGGAGGTCTGTTCTGTGACTGCATTCTGACAATAATAGTAGTAGTAGTGATAGTCGCAGTAGAACTGATGGCAACCAGAAGTAGAACTGCCGTTTAACAGCATTGTGCGTGGCAGCAACACGACAAGTTTAAGGTAGAAACTACTAATTTAGTCGAGGTAGTTGTGGCCCATGTCTTCCATTCAGTTTCATCTGTAAATTCCATGCCACTTTTTTCCAATGTGGAATGATATATTTCCAATCTTGTGCTGGCAGTGGCCGGAGGGTGGGGAGAGAGCCTGCTTTTCTATCTTCAACTCTCACATCTGAATAATATACTATAATAGCCCTTAATCCAGATATAAGTAGATAGTTCTCAGCAGATTGCCTTGTGAACTTGCATGTCCTCTGTTATCTACCTTTCCTGTGTAGTCATATGTACTCTCTCTATACACAGTTCACAGTACTGTGTGCTCCTTGACAGACAATACTAGAATTTCTACAAGTGACAATTATCAAGACGCAGGAGACCTCGAGGTAGGTGTGTACCAAGCCTTTCCGTGGACCAGAGAATGAACTGTCTTTGAGTAACGGTGTCAACTACTCCGCTAGACAGAATTGAAGAAAATATTAGGACACAAAATCAAAATACAATCAAACCACTGTAAAGAGCTGAAGAGGAATTTAAGGGGCGCATAAGTTTCCCCGTCTTCTAATGACGTGTTTATTTTTCCACAATAATCTACCTTATCCATAATTACTATCGCATTTGCTTTATCTGTTTCGTAAAGTGGAAAAATAAACATGTTATGAGAAGACGGATGAACTTACGTGCCCCTTAAGTGATCTAGAAGTATCTTACATAAGAACATCTTAGAGGTTCTTTAGTGAATATAACAATATTGCTATCGAAAGTGCAAGGAAATTGTTAGGATGGATAAGAGGAACCTTCCAAACACGAGAAGCTGAGTCAGTGCTGATACTCTTTAAGCTGGTGAACACTAACAGCCCCATTTAACTCTGGTGATATTGCAGATCTGGAGAAGGCGCACAAAACTTTCATTGCATGTATCACTTCGGTCAAACATCTAAATTATTAGGAACGCCTAAAATCTCTTGAACTGTACTCCTTGGAGCGGAAAAGATAAAGATCAATCATAATTTGCACCTGGAAAATATTGGAGGAACTGGTTCCTCCAGCAGCAACAACCTGGTTGACTAAGCAGGCACCAGATAAACCTGGCCCAGGATCGGGTTCTGGGAGTAGAAAAACTCGGCAGACGATGCAACATCCCCCCAATGAAAAGCAGGGGCGCCACTAGCACGATAAGAGACAACTTAAGTGTCAGGGGCCCAAGACTGTTCAGTTGCCTCCCAGCATACATAAGGGGATTACCAGTAGACCCCTGGCTGTCTTCAAGAAGGCTGTGGTTCGTACGTTGGTTTACGTGCGGTAAACAGTAACAGCCTGGATGGTCAGGCCCTGATCCACCATGAGGCCTGGTCACAGACCGAACTGCAGTTGCGTTGACCCCCCCAAAACCCACTCTAGGTATACTCCAGGTATATATGAAAGATAATGGTAAAGATATACACTGAAGTAGGTACTTTATAATAGTGGGAGTCATGGTGGCGACAGTATGCAGGGTTGTACTAAGTGGGAGTCATGGTGGCGACAGTATGCAGGGTTGTACTAAGTGGGAGTCATGGTGGCGACAGTATGCAGGGTTGTACTAAGTGGGAGTCATGGTGGCGACAGTATGCAGGGTTGCACTAAGTACAATAAGTGTTAACTGTCATGGTGGCGACAGTATGCAGGGTTGTACTAAGTACAATAAGTGTTAACTGTCATGGTGGCGACAGTATGCAGGGTTGTACTAAGTACAATAAGTGTTAACTGGGTTGAACTCTTGCACCAAGTTGTTCTACCATTCCTGTAACCTTCTCATGTAATATTATATACTCTTGCTGACCTCTTCTGTTTGTATCATAATTCTGATATTAACGAGAATTAATATGGTAAGTCTAACTCTGCCCGTTGGTTATTAACGTATACTGAGAGTGAGGCAAGCTATCTTCAAAGGATTGAGTATAGTTCGGATAACTACTATTTTTTTTAACTTAAGGGAGAACCAACTAGCAAGCTAGAAACAGCAGCAGCTAGTGAGCAAGAGATGACAAGAACGAGCGAGCGTTGGCAAGTGAACACAAGAGTAAGCAAGCAAGCTAGTGTTAGCACGTGTGCATTCCTGAGACACGTGCTTGTTTAAGCCTCGCTCAAGTGTACACCCTTTACTTTTTTCAACTGTACGTGAGACAGGTGAATGCAAGTAGCTGTGGCAGAGCTATCAAGGTGAGAAACAACACCCGCCAATTCTGCCTGTTTGAGGTAAAGATGCCAAAACATCAATTTATTCACTGTGTATCATCTTTATATATACTATTTTCTATAAAATTATGCTATGTTTAGTTACATAAATTAAAAAAAAAAGAAAGCCGCAAATAATCAAATTTAAAAAGAAACCTCAAACGACTTGCAATGTGGGGAAGCCAAGTGTAACCAGTAAGCTTTCAACTTGTACGATTATCACTTACACGATAATAAGTTATCTAGTAGCAGGAATATTCAAATCAGTACAGTTATCACTCGTGGTGTGAGAATGAGTGTCTTAGCGGCAGAGGTTGGCGCGAGAACAATCATATCGGCAGCTTGTAGCGGCCTCTGCACTTCGAGCAGGGAAACTTGCCGCAGGCGGTTCGGTCTTTGAGAACATTCTGAGTGTGGGTCATGTCGAGAGGTGTAATTGTATGTAACTCGTCGCGGTCTCTACCTGCACGTTGATCATGCAAATGCCGTAACCCTCAGTACACATGGGAACACATGACTCTGTTAGCAGAATGAGAATGGAGTGGGGTGGGAGGTGGGGGAGAGGGGGGGAATTAAAAATCACTGTACTGTAATGGTCAAATAGGCCATCTATGTCCAGTCAGCCCATGATCTCGTATGTGGGGGAGGGAGGAGGGACCAAGTGTCATATAACGGACTCTTAACTTTACCTCTGAAGGGTTTCGAGAGTTTTGATACTCACGCAGCCCGGCCCTGGTACTTGCCTGATCAACCAGGCTGTTACCGTCAGCGGCCCGCTGGCCCTATAACAATCACAGCTTGGTTGATATGGCACGTTGGCGGAGGTACATGTCCAATTTCCTCTTAAAAACCTCTACACTTGTTCCGGCAGTATTTCTGATATCTCGTGGTAGTGTTAAGCAGTCTGGTTCCACGGATGTTGATACAGTGTTCTTATTGTGACCACGGCGCTCCATATTTTCCACTGGGTTTAATTTAACACTCCGGTATGTTATAGCAGTGTACAAATTTGTGACCAGACCCTCAAGCTCCTTCCGTGTATATATTATGTAGCTCTCTCTTCCACCTCAGTAATTTAAACGCTTTATTGGTGTTGTGCAGCCGTAAATTATCTCAGTATCTGTTCCAGTTCTGATCTCTCTCCTGGCCTGAAGGAGTCGTCAACATTGAACGGGGCCGTCAGTACTGAATATTCTAAATGGGAGAACACAAGTAATTTGAAAAGTGTCACCACTGACACTATTTCCCTTGTTTTGAAAGTTCTTATATCGACTCCGTCATTTTCCTGGCTTTAGTGATATTTACCTTGTTTTATTCTTGAAAGAAAGGGCATCTGACGTTATTGCACCCAGATCTTAAACATATTCCTTTCGTTATATTTGGTGATCTTGCATTTTGTATAGTCTCTTGAGTTTTTCGTTCTTTCTGAATCTAAGCAATTGCAACTTGTCAGTATTGAACGTCATGTTATTCTCCATTGCAAACGGGAAGACTTCATTTATATCTTCCTGCATTTTTTTTTCGTGTCCTCTACCGAGGTGATTTTCACGCTTATTTTGGTATTTTCGAATGATGATGGTCATCCACAGCTTCTGCTCTGCAACCGTAAATACACCATCCAAAGCAGTTACAACTTGTCAGTATTGAACGTCATGTTATTCTCCATTGCCCACTGGAAGACTTTGTTTATACCTTCCTGCATTTTTGTCGTGTCCTCTACAGAGGTGATTTTCATGCTTATTTGTGCACCATCTGTGAATGATGACGATCATCCACATTCTTTCCTCTGCCACCGTAAATACACCATCCAAAAAAAAGAAAACACTGTAGCACTCCTGAACGTTACTGTTTGATGCACGAGAGTCATGGTTTCTGTAAGTGTAAGTTGAGCATACACTGGCGCGGTGCGTTGATGCAAGGAAAGGGCTCTCCGTCCACTGAATGGGATCAAACCTGATTACCTTCATAGGACCTACGGGCTTAGCGCTTCCTCATTGCTGTAACTAGTTTTAGTAGACATTATTGTTTTATATTTACAACTCTCTTCATTTT
>NC_091298.1:58330676-58333176 GCF_038502225.1 Cherax quadricarinatus
TCAGAGTTACTTATTTCCACTGGGGTCCTTTTACCTTATTATAATATAAAGGTTATAATATTTTCTTATTATTCTACAATGAAGATAACATCTTATTATCATACTAAAAAGACTATCTACTACACCAAGGTCATTAAGACTATCTACCATACGAGGGCCATTACTAGGAACAAGGTAAAATTTACACGTATGTTAGCTAGAAAACAGAAAATCATTCCCCCCCCTTTCTGTAGCTACATTCATCAGACACCTTTTGACACTCTTCTTGAACTGGTTCATGCTATGACTGGCTTTGACATGTGCGGGCAGTCTGTTCCATTCCTTTATTGCCGTACAATAAAAGGTGTTTGAAGCCTGGCCAATGACTGTGGGTACTACAAAGTTGTGCTCTCTCCCCCTTGTACTATGATTGCTTTGGTTCCCAACCTTGACAAAATTGACAGCAAGATATTCTGGACATTGTTTGTGAGCAATTTTATAAACATAATTTAGCTTCAGTTGTTTTACTCTGTCTTCAACATTCAGCATATCCAACTGCTGTAATTCATCCTGGCCTACATGTTCTCTTGGTCCCAGCCCCAGGATGAATCTTACGATTTTGTTCTGGGTGATTTGCAGTCTTTCTTTCAGTTTTTTTGTCAAGGCAGAATACCAAGAAGAGCAAGCGTAATCCATATGGCATTGTATAAGGGCTAGACATAGGGTTCTGCGAGCCTCAGTAGGTAGACACTGTGCTTGTCTATACAGGAACTTCAGTCTGGCATTCGCTTTCTTTACTACACTGTTCCCTATCAATTCTCCTGACATGCATGGGTCAAAGGGGATTCCCAAATATTTTACTGATGAAACCAAAGTGATGGGCTCCCCATTACATTGAACATTAAAATTATTTACCCTTCTCAGTTTATGTTTCGTGCCAAAGAGAATGGCTTCAGTTTTCCCTAGGTGTAATGATAGTTTGTTGTCTACTAACCATTTGCTGCAGGACTCCAGTTCCAGTGTTAAAACATTAGTAATATCTTGTGGGTCTTTACCTGACACTAACAGAGCACTGTCATCTGCATACAGTAGGAGTTTGCACTTGACACTGATAGGCATATCATTGACATAACATAAGAATAATAAGGGACCCAGAATACTACCTTGGGGAACTCCACATGTTATCGGCAGGGGTTCTGATTCTGTTTTATTGATTTTGACTATTTGTCTCCTGTTGCTAAGGTAGGACTTAAACCAGTCTACAGAACCTATACCGATAGCTTGAAGTTTATTACATAATATATTGTTTACCTGGAGTTTACCTGGAGAGAGTTCCGGGGGTCAACGCCCCCGCGGCCCGGTCTGTGACCAGGCCTCCTGGTGGATCAGAGCCTGATCAACCAGGCTGTTGCTGCTGGCTGCACGCAAACCAACGTACGAGCCACAGCCCGGCTGATCAGGAACTGACTTTAGGTGCTTGTCCAGTGCCAGCTTGAAGACTGCCAGGGGTCTGTTGGTAATCCCCCTTATGTGTGCTGGGAGGCAGTTGAACAGTCTCGGGCCCCTGACACTTATTGTATGGTCTCTTAACGTGCTAGTGACACCCCTGCTTTTCATTGGGGGGATGGTGCATCGTCTGCCAAGTCTTTTGCTTTCGTAGTGAGTGATTTTCGTGTGCAAGTTCGGTACTAGTCCCTCTAGGATTTTCCAGGTGTATATAATCATGTATCTCTCCCTCCTGCGTTCCAGGGAATACAGGTTTAGGAACCTCAAGCGCTCCCAGTAATTGAGGTGTTTTATCTCCGTTATGCGTGCCGTGAAAGTTCTCTGTACATTTTCTAGGTCGGCAATTTCACCTGCCTTGAAAGGTGCTGTTAGTGTGCAGCAATATTCCAGCCTAGATAAAACAAGTGACCTGAAGAGTGTTATCATGGGCTTGGCCTCCCTAGTTTTGAAGGTTCTCATTATCCATCCTGTCATTTTTCTAGCAGATGCGATTGATACAATGTTATGGTCCTTGAAGGTGAGATCCTCCGACATGATCACTCCCAGGTCTTTGACGTTGGTGTTTCGCTCTATTTTGTGGCCAGAATTTGTTTTGTACTCTGATGAAGATTTAATTTCCTCATGTTTACCATATCTGAGTAATTGAAATTTCTCATCGTTGAACTTCATATTGTTTTCTGCAGCCCACTGAAAGATTTGGTTGATGTCCGCCTGGAGCCTTGCAGTGTCTGCAATGGAAGACACTGTCATGCAGATTCGGGTGTCATCTGCAAAGGAAGACACGGTGCTGTGGCTGACATCCTTGTCTATGTCGGATATGAGGATGAGGAACAAGATGGGAGCGAGTACTGTGCCTTGTGGAACAGAGCTTTTCACCGTAGCTGCCTCGGACTTTACTCTGTTGACGACTACTCTCTGTGTTCTGTTAGTGAGGAAATTATAGATCCATCGACCAACTTTTCCTGTTATTCCTTTAGCACGCATTTTGTGCGCTATTACGCCATGGTCACACTTG
>NC_091298.1:58338176-58440676 GCF_038502225.1 Cherax quadricarinatus
GGCTGAGAACTGTGTGATCCGGGTTGGAGTATTAATTAGTTGAGTGTAACTATTTAATCCTAGAATTTGCTTATACCTTTTGCATAGCCCGTTATTTTGCTGCTGAAAACAGATATTGAAATCGCCCAGTATTATTGTCTCGCAATTGTTTTCAACTCCGGACAAGACTCTGGAAAAGTCTTCTAAGAACTGGTCCTGGGTAGGAGGGCAGTAACTAGTTCCTACTAAGATGGGTTTGGTCTTGGGAAGCAGCACTTCAAACCATAGAATCTCCAGTTTATTGTTATTTAAATCAGGTCTTGGGTTGTAAGCTAAGTCATTTCTAATGTAGGCACATACTCCACCACCCTTTCTGTTCCTATCTAAGCGTTTTATATTGTAACCTTCTATTTTGACCTCGTCGTCAGTCACCGTATCATCCAACCAAGATTCAGAGATGGTTATAACTGCCGCCCTAATTTTGTTAGCTAGAATCCTAATCTCTGCCAATTTAGGAAGAAGTGATCTTGCATTGACATGAATAAAGTGAAGGCCTGTTTTCATAAAACAATCATAATCATCAATATATGGCAATGGGTCATTTGTATTAAAATTAGGTAAATCAATGTCATCACTGCTAAAGGGTAACTGTGCCAAAGTGCATTTGTTACACACAAAATGAATTCTGGCACCGTTGCTATAATTGTACATACATCCATCATGCACCCACCCCTTACACATTTTACATAAGGTGCCTTTTCTGTTTTTCATGCGTACTTTAGTACAGTGTATGCACCTGTTTGGTAGTGTTTGAGATAATAATGGCTGTATTGTCTCACATTGACCTATGTATGCATTACATATGGAGTTAAGGTTAAAATTCCTAGCTACTAGACCGTCATTGCCGTCATTTATCTGTCTGTTTTGCCTCTGCACAATAGTTTGAGGTCCTGGATTAATTTGGATATCACTTTTTTGGGTTATCCTAGGTTCTCTACACATATGCTGCTATGTATGATAATTCTATGTAACTGTATTTATGTATACCTGAATAAACTTACTTAATCACCACTTAAGAGTGCTACAATAAGAGCTGTGTGCCACTGTTTTTGTTTGGGTATGCGGTGTTGCCATACCTTGCGGCGATAGTGACATTTACTTTTCTGGTAGGATGGCAACTGTTGGGCTTTTACTGTCCAGGGCGCTGTTACTCCATTCACCTTTTCCAGCCCCCATGACTGATTTCTTTCTTCATGGAATTGAAGAAGAAATATAAATATAATTATGGCAGCCTGTACCCCCCTAATGCCTGCCATTTTGACTCTTCGCTCTTTTACTCATATACAATAATATTTATTTCTCTTTTCCAGTCCCTAGTACACTTAGTATCTGCTTTAGCAATCACCACTGAATTACTAGTAAAATTTCCTCTTCAAAACCCTCTTCACTGCTCACTTTTCCCTTAACTTTTATTTTATTTATTTATTTATAATTTGAGCACACTTACAGAGGTACAAAAAAAAATACAGATAAGAGCAGCATGCCAAAGCCACTTATACTATGCATAGCATTACGGGCTGGCTTAAAATTAACTTAAGATTAACTAAGCAATGATGAAATCAGTGATAAAACATTAATGTAAACAGATTACTATAAAGCACAAGTGAGTATTACAAAGACAGGTCATATGGTTGCATGCATTGTTGTACATTCAGTCGTATGAAGTATTCTGTTAGGTAGTGTATTTAAAAAATAATAAAGTTAGATTCGGTTTTAGGTTTAACATTTATGTGATATAATTGTGAGAAACATTTAAGATATACAATTTATAAGGTTCAGTTATTCAGTATTTATTTGGTTTTGGGTGAGTAAGTGATCTTTGAGAAGAGATTTGAATTTATAAACAGGTAGTGTTTCTTTTATATTTACAGGTAATGAATTCCAGATTTTAGGGCCTTTTATGTGCATTGAGTTTTTGCATAGTGTGAGATGGACACGAGGAACATCAAAGAGTGATCTGTACCTTGTGTTATGGTCATGTGTTCTGTTGAGGTTGGCAAGGAGATGTTTGAGGGGAGGGTTAATATCAGAGTTAAGAACATAAGAACGAAGGAACACTGCAGAAGGCCTACTGGCCCATGCGAGGCAGGTCCAAGTCTCCTACCGGCTTAAGCCAATGCACTCAACCTAGTCAGGTCAGGTCACATTGACTTAAGGGAGGAACACGGCAACCGACCTGGTAGCACAAGCTATCAGGTCTAACTCACACCCACCCACATCTACTCATGTATTTATCCAACCTATTTTTAAAGCTACACAACGTTCTAGCCTCTATAACGGTACTTGGGAGTTTGTTCCACTCATCCACAACTCTATTACCAAACCAGTACTTTCCTATATCCTTCCTGAATCTGAATTTTTCCAACTTAAAACCATTGCTGCGAGTCCTGTCTAGGCTAGATATTTTCAGCACACTATTTACATCCCCTTTATTTATTCCTGTCTTCCATTTATACACCTCAATCATATCCCCCTAATTCTACGTCTTACTAGAGAGTGAAGATTCAGGGCCCTTAGTCTATCCTCATAGGGAAGGTTTCTGATACATGGGATCAACTTTGTCATCCTCCTTTGTACATTTTCCAGAGAATTTAGATCCATTCTGTAATACGGTGACCAAAACTGTGCAGCATAATCTAAATGAGGCCTAACCAAGGATGTATAGAGTTGAAGAACAACCTGAGGACTCCTATTATTTATGCTTCTTGATATGAAGCCAAGGATTCTATTAGCTTTATTGCGAACACTTATGGACTGTTGTCTTGGTTTCAGATTACTGCTAACCAGAAACGTTTCGGAATAAGGTTGCCTAACTGTTGCCTGTCTTACCTACATATCTTAATACTACAGCTTTAATCAACGACAAATAAAGACATAAAGACATAAAAGACAATGTCTTTTATGTCCATGTTTATCCACATAAAAGACATTGTCTTTATGCCTGCTGAAGTGATAGTCAATGTTGAATGTCATAATGGGATGCAGTGAGTCGAATCTCTTAAGAGAATTTACTTTCAACAGTAAGAGACTAAAAGTGAATGAGAATTATAGACATTTTTCAGCTATTGACTTATTTTGGAAGAAAATTTTTTGCCACTGTGAGTTGTAATAACAATTTAAACTTAAAATTGTTAGTGGTCGCCTTCTTTCCTATAACCATAACAGTGAACTTACCTGCAGTAGTAATAGTTGGTTAGATGATCTTCGCTCTAATGGTATCAACCTTAGTAATTGATATTGGCAAATTAACATAAGTGTTCTATGTATGTAATAGGTGCAGTAATAAGTATGGATGTTTTGTATGGTGAGTAGGTTTAGTGTATTGAATATTGGTGGAGTGTGCTGCCTGTAGTGAGAATTTGTTATCATTCTAACTGCAGCCTTTTGTTGGGTAATTAGTGGTCTGAGATGGTTAATTGTTGTTGAGCCCCATGCACAAATTCCATAGGTGAGATAGGGGTAAATAAGAGAGTGATATAGGGCCAGGAGGGCTGACTGTGGAACATAGTACCGTATCTTCGATAGTATGCCTACAGTCTTGGAAATTTTCTTAGAAATTTTTTGTATATGTGTATGAAATTTGAGTCTATTATCAAGGTGGATTCCTAAGAATTTTCCCTCTGTTAGCTTTGTGATAGGTGATCCGCTTATCATTATGTTAAGAGGGACATCTGTAGCTCTGTTACCAAACTGAATGAAGTAGGTTTTGTCAATGTTTAGTGTAAGTTTGTTAGTCCTCATCCAGGTAGATATTTTCTGTAATTCGGTATTTACAGTATTGGCTAGCGTGACTGGGCTCGGGTGAGAGAAGACGTATGTAGTGTCATCTGCAAATAGTGTGGGTTTGAGTAATTGCGAAGCATTTGGAAGGTCATTTATGTATGGGAGAAAGAGAAGAGGGCCAAGGACACTTCCCTGTGGGACACCAACTGTAATTGGTTGCGCAGAAGAGTTTGCCCCATTTGCGTACACATATTGGCTTCTGTTGCTGAGGTATGACTTGAGGTAGTTGAGGGAGTGCCCTCTTATACCATAGTGTGACAATTTTACGTGGAGCAAGTCATGGTCAACTGTATCAAAAGCTTTACGTAAGTCAATGAAGATCCCCAGTGGGACTTCTTTTTTCTCTATTGCAGTGTATATATGTTCTAGCATGTGTATAATAGCATCATTAGTATTTTTATTAGGCCTGAATCCAAATTGGCAGGGATTGAGTATGTTTTGGGAGATAAGGTAGGAGTAGATTCGTTTATGAATTAATTTTTCGAAGATTTTTGAGAGAGGGTGTAAGTTGGATATTGGCCTATAGTTATTTAACTCTGTTTGGTCTCCTCCTTTGTGGATCGGGGTGACCCTTGCTATTTTGAGTACTGTAGGGAAGGTGGAGGATTCAATGGATTTGTTAAAGAGTGTTGCAGTGATTGGTGATAGCACTTGTGACACTTTTTTGTATATAAAGGGTGGTAAGGTATTTAAATCTCCTGCCTTGTTTTTTAGTGCGTTGATAATAAGGGAGACTTCGTATGGGTTAGTCGGAGCTAGGAACAGTGTGTTCGGGTAGTTGCCGGTGAGGTAGTCATTTGGTGGGGTATCTGAGCTTGGGATTTTATTGGCAAGGTTTTGTCCTATAGTGGAGAAGAAATCATTGAGTCTGTTTGCTGTTTCTGTTGGTGGGAGTTGGGGTTCATCTGATTTTGCTAATTTTATTTCGCTATTTCGTGATATCTTTTTTGTTCCCAGAATTTCTGATAGGGTTTTCCAGGTCTTTTTTTATATCACCTCGTAAGTTGCATAATCTGTTCTCATAATACAATTTTTTTGCCCTTCTTATCAGGCTGGTTAGGATTGACGAGTAACGTTTTGTTTGGTCTCTGGTTATGTGACCCATTCTGTACTGTTTTTCATATTGGTGTTTTGTATTTATGGATTTGAGAATGCTGGGTGTTAGCCAGGGACTGTTCAGTCTCTTAGCTGTCATCTGTTTAGTTTTTTTAGGGCAGTGCTTGTTATAGAGGTATTGGGTCTTTTTTAGAAAATTATTAATACATTCGTCAATATCTGTATAGATTTCTAGCTCAGTGTGCCAATCAATGTTTGCTACTGCTGTTGTGAAGTTATTAATGGCTGCCTCATTGTGAAGTCTGAAGGTGACTTTAGTAGTATCTTGGGGTAGTTTACCAAGAGTTGTTATGAGGAAAGTAGGGTAGTGGTCTGTGGTATTATCTGTAATTATGCCTGATTTTAAAGGGGATATGGTGTTGGTCCAGATGTGGTCAAGTAGGGAAACACTAGTCTCTGTAACTCTTGTAGGTTTTGTTACTGTTGGTAGTAACATACAGTTACTCATTGTGTTTGTGAATTCAGTAACGTGTGGGTCCTGGTCTTGCAGGAGATTTATATTGAAGTCACCTGAGAGTAGTAAGTGATCTTTGTTCATGCGTGCATCAGTTATCATACTTCCTAGGTTTTGACTAAATTGGCTAATGTTTGACTGTGGAACTCTGTAGATGTTTATCACTGTGAGAGGTTTTTGTAGGTATTTGGATTTGAATTTAGCTATTATATATTCCCCATGTTCATCCCTTGTGCAAGTATTAGTGATACATTCTAGTTGGTCTGAGTAGTATATGGCTGTGCCACCCCCTTGTTGGTCTGGCCTACAGTTGTGTATGGCTGTGTAACCAGGAATGGCATAGACATCTGTACTATCAGGCTTTAGCCAGGTTTCAGTTAGTGTAATGATGGACATATTGGCATGTAAGGAATTTAGTAATGCTATGAGGTCATCGTAATGCTTGCTTAAAGATCTGATATTGTAGTTAAAGATAGTTATGTTGTTGTTAGCTCTGAGAAGTGCCTTTGATTGTTCTGCAGTGTAGTAATTACAGTAACTGTTTGATTCATTTAAGTCATTAAATAAGAGGTTGGTATCAGAATCAATGCTTGTAATCATAAGATTTGTAGTGAATCTATAGTTAGAATTAAGTATAAAACAAAGTAAATAGTCTTAAGCTAAAAAATAGCACCAGAATTATTTAACAAATGTAAAATAATGAGCTAAGGTAGTTTTTTTTTTTTTTTTTTTTAAGCTAAAATAAAGGAGACAATATAAAAGGGACTAATACAAATAAAGTGATGATCAAATAATGGAGCTTGGGAATATGATAGTAGGTAGTACTATAAAGGTAATTTTTTAAAGTTAGAATTATAGTATAAAATTATAATATAAAAGGGACTAATATAGGTTGTGGTGAACAATAAAGTGGTAATCAAATAAATGAGCTTTGGAATATAATGGCAAAATTGTGAACTTATTCTACTTTAGCACCTGAGAATAGCACCTTGATTATTTTTACAATTGTGAATATATAAACTAGGGTAGTTATATAAAGCTAAAATAAAGGAGAAAATATATAAGGGACTAAAATTAAGTAATGGTAAACAAAGTTAAATGGACAGATGGTAGGAATTATAATATAAACTTATAATATAAAAATACAATTTGAAATGGTACTTGCAATTGCACTAGAGTCTGGTATAGGTTGTTGACAAGATCAAGATTATAACTAGATTTAAATTGACAAAATAAAATTCACAATTAAAGTACCAAAAGAATAATAGTAAAAAAATAACAATGGTAATGTCTTGGTTATAATATGATAGTAAGATGGTAGACAGGTACCCAGGTACACAGGTACAAAGGATAATATAAAGGTTGGGGTTGAATATACAAACTTGAAAATTTGGCAACAAAATGTTATGGGAAGTATAAGATAATGTTTAATGTACAAAAGTAAAATTGACTGGTAGTAAATATGGTGTTTAATAAAATTTTAGTAAGTAATAATGATTACAAAAAAAGTGAAAAAGTAATGTTTATTTCATTCAATATTGCACTGGTAGTTATACTAGAGGTTATATGACAGTACAAGGTAATTAAGAGTACTCTAAGATAGTAAATGTGGTATTAAAACAGGTAAAGGTAATTAGACAAGTAATGGTTATTAAATGTCAAAAATGTTAAGAGTAAATTGAAATTTTAGTAAAAATGATAATTATTAATTTTAGTAAGTAATATCAATTGATAGTATTTAAAAAAATATGAGGTAGTAATATGGACAGAGAAAGTATCAATTCAGCTAATGTTTAAGCGAACAATAGTAAATAAGAAAATTACATAAGGTGACTTATACTTACTAGTAAAATCACAAAATGAGGTAGTTGATTATTTAATTACTAAGAGATTGTACAATGAAATTTGAACAATAATGGAGCAAAACATACACTACACTACATAGGCTTTTAGGTTGGACACTGTTTAGTTATTCTCTGTAAGATTAGTATCCCTGAGAAATCGTGATAGATCATTCTCGTTCGTGATTGTGTACAGTTGACCTATATTTGTTTTCCTAACAAGAATTTTCCCATCCCGTGTGAAGCATTGGTGTATTGTGTCATTATTCTCCCTCTTAAGTTTTCTGACTCTATACAGAAGGTTCTGACGTTTTTTGGTAAGACACTCGTTTATGTATACCTCTTTCTTTACTTTAATAGATGCAATAATTAAGTCTTTTTTCCTGTCATGTGAGTGGAATCTAAGCATAACACTTTTTCTACCATGGGATCCTAGTAACCTGGCTTCTTTTATTTCAGACTCTGGTACAATAACACTTGTTTGGTCCTTTATGATCTGCAGAGTAATTTCTTTACTGTTTGTTTGGTTCATATCACTGGGAAAAAGTGGACTGTTAACTATTACTGCGTCCGATAGTTTATCTTGTTCAGTTTTATCTTCTTGGAGAGCAAAGTAGTCACTGAACTGGTTATCTAAGTTGTTCTTCCATTCTTTTACTGCTTCTTCAACCTTTGTATTAAGAGATATTATTTGTTGGGTATGGCTATCTATGACTGTCTGGATGGTCTTGCCACAGTTAGTCATTCCTGGTGTTGATAACTTTTGTTCAAGACTGAGGATTTTGTTCTCGAGTTGTGTCATCCTGGTGTCTAGCTTTGTTAGCGTCTCTCGAAGATTCATATTTTCAATAACTAAGTTGGAGATGCATGACTTTAGGGTATCTGGATCGTTGGTCATACCTGAGAGACTACTTGGTAGGTTGAATCCGGGGAAGAGAGGGGAGGATGGGCTGGTGGCAGCCATGTTTGTTGTTATTGTTGTGGTGTCGCCTTGAGCGGTGGTGAGTGGGGTGGTTGCTGGGCCGGCGTCCTCCTGACTACACTTGTTGAATAGTTGATTTTTCGGTGTTTTCTTGCTGGCCTTGGTGCTGTTTCCTCTTAGATTGCGCCTCATAATACTACAGGAATTGTTGTAGTTAAGAAGAAGTTGTAGTATACAAAGCTTAGGGTTACATTGTTCAGCTGGCAGCGGGGTGTTGCTTTCGGTTTGTGTGCAGTCTTCCTTTTATCTCTATTATTTTCGATTTGTAGGTTTCACTGTTGGTAATCTTTGGTCATTCTGGGTGCTACGTTGGGTAGTGCAGTTTTGCTTGTAACTAGGTCATCATAGGAGCATTGGTAGTTGGAGAAAAGTACGGAGCTTGGAAGTCGCTGCTGCCGTTAATATATCACTTTTGTTCAAACAGGTGCAGCAGCAAACATCTGGAATACTGAAGACTAGACGACGCATGCTCTTGCCTCCTGACTCCAAGAAACGTGTGGTGTTTGTGCCTTCAGCCATTAAGCATGAAACCTCTGGAGATTCAAGTTCTCTATGTGGTTGCAGGGGTCGAGATATAGCTTCTGGCTACTAGTGTGTCGCATCTTGGGGAAATGAATTAAGTAAGGAAGTAAATAAGTTTAATTAAAAGACGCTATTGGAAATAAGACGATCTTCCATGATGGGGCTCTGGTGGCTAACGCTCTCGCTTCACACGGCGAGGGTCTGGGTTAACCCCTTATTACACTCACCTTCCCATCTCACTTCACAGTCTGGCTTCCCCAATTAACTTCTAACTCCTTTCCATTCTGGTAGATCAGAAAGGTTTAATCCATGGTTTTATCCTTCCAAATCCCCCTCAATTCCATTTATCGGGGGTTGTGTGGTGTTGTTGTCTCCTGACCTGTCCTGCTGACTCAGACATTTTTAAAACACTGAGGGGAGTAACGCCACCTACAACCTGACTTTCCTTGAGTTTATAGATATATTTGGTGTTTTCTGAAGTATAACAAGAAAACCATCGTGTGAGCTGAAGTATAACAAGAAAACCATCATGTGAGCTGGAGTATAACAAGAAAACCATCATGTGAGCTGAAGTATAACAAGAAAACCATCATGTGAGCTGGAGTATAACAAGAAAACCATCGTGTGAGCTGGAGTATAACAAAAGAAAACTCGCATCAAATGAAAGCAAACTAATTTCAGTCTGCTTTATTATACATTATACTGATATACATTTATTAATTTGTCTTTATATTTTTTTATTCTTTTACCTATAGTTTTCTTTGTGCATATATTCATGATTAATTTGATTGACTTCACCAAAATTAGAAAAACAAACCGTCATTGATATATATTTTCATTTGTATCTGTATCCGTAAAGCATAACTAAGTTATCAAATATAACAGAAAATCTTGCATCCCTCAACACATATTCAACATACTGAAATAGTAAAGATACAAATGTGCGAAATGTAAGATAGGGTATGTAACTGTGGCATTACTGTAAGGAAATAAATGAGATTATGAACATAATTGAGGCCAAAAAAGTATTTGAAGTCAGCCATCCGGACACGTCCTCAATGTAAATACTGAGACGTGAGACGACGGGAACCAACATAAGTAAGCTTTATTTTCCTCTTTCACCTGATTAACCCTGACTGCTATTAGTTTTTCTGCAAGTGACGTGCTTAGGAAGTTAAATTGAGCTGTAATTAGGTCTTTGGTAGATAAAAAAAAGTGAGAGTAGTTATGCGAGGTTTGGAGTTGATGTGAGGAGAGTTCAGGTAATTTTCTTACTTTTTTTGTCATCTTATGATAATTAATACTTTATCTTCAAGAAAACTACGTGAGTGTTGCAGTGATTGGGTTAACAGTTTGTTTGTGAGCTTTTGTATCAGAAAAGAGGTCATAATTTACACAGTATTTCGGGAGGGATTAATGCGAGTTATTATCAGTTTTAAGGTAAACTGAAATCTTATTAATGCATTTATAGTGGAGTTTAGTAGGTGCCTTTATTGTATTTAACATCGTCCAGGATATAAGCCACAATAGTCGACTAGCATCCACATTCCTGTGTCTTGGTTGATATCACTTGGCTTACACACTGAGTGTCCATTGTTCGATTTCCAGCACGGGTGGACATGCTGGTCATCATGTTTCCTTACACCTGCTGTCCCAGTTCACCAAGGAGTAAGTAGGTACCTGGGTGTTAGTCAACTGTTGTGGGTCTCATCCTAGGGGACAAGGTTAAAGGACCCCAATGTAAATAAGACAGACAATCCTTGATGATGCACTGACTTAATTGCATTATCCTGGGTGGCTAACCCTCTGGGTTGAAAATCCAAACAATTTTTTTTATTTCCAGTTATTGCATTGCAAAATGTAAAGTACCATCAATCAGAATATGTTGTCCAGAGAGTTTTTTTTAACAGGACTTACTCAATGTGAAAATTCACAAAGCTTACACCAGCCTTGATGATGTATGGACGTCGTTTTGTGCCTGAGCATCACTAACAAATTTCATCCATTCTTTCCCCTGGGTGCTTATGGTCAAGAGTGAAATTCATAAGCATTTTTTTTCCCTCTGCTCTGCAGATATAGTTTGCTGTGGGAAAGAAATTGGTTTGCGAGGGTTAAAAAAAGGCAAAGAGGTAGGGGGGTGGAAAGAGGATTACTTTGGAAGAGACTGGGTTCAATCTCAATTTCAGGATAGGCAAAAAGTTAGGCATGTTGGAAAGACAGAATTTGGGGAGATAGGCTTCATCTTGAAGTCAAGCATGATGCCTTAAGTTGTGTTGATGCCTTAGTCATATAGCATTCTCTTCCACAAATTATGTATGCTAATGGCTTTGTTCACCAGTCCACCCTCACAACTGGTAGTGCTGCTGTTATCATTAAGAGCAATGGCTCTCTTATAGAAATTGGAGCATGCATCAGCAGTTGGGTATCTACCTTTCAAATTGAACTGTTTGCTGTACTCTTTACACTCAAATGTATCCTTGTTCATGCCTTAAGTAACATTCTCTATCATCCATCAATGCTCTTGGGTCAGAAGCCAGACACAGGTATGAGAAGATTGTAGAGAGTGGAGTACACCTGTAGATTCCATCTCACATTGGGCTTCAGATGCATGATAGAAATGATGAATTAGCAAAGGCATATGCCTTCAAAGGAGTAGATTGAAGTCTTAGGGTGTCAACAAGTAGTTTGAGGATGATAATAAAAGACCTTTTGTTGAACTTCATTGATTTTAGTATGAGGTAGACTGACACCAGTCAGTCCATCTATCGTCATTCTATTATGCAGGAGGAGCCACAAAATCAGCAGACTTGAATGTCACTACTTTCTGGCTCTGACTGGGCTACGTGTATCTCTGGGATGTTCATCACCAGCTTGAATAAAAACTAACCTAGCAACCTTGTTCTGATTTAGTACATAAAATACAGCCTTTCCTTGCTTAGCGACGTACTCGTTTACTGACAACTCGGACTTATGACGGGCTCTCTGACCAGTATGCATACCTAAATAATGCATATTAGATCTGATTTCCTCTATTCTGTTTATTACAATATACAGTGGACCCCCGCATAGCGAACTTAATCCGTGCAAGAGGGCTGGTCGTTATGCGAAATGTTCGCTATGCGAATTAATTTTCCCCATAAGAAATAATGGAAATAAAATTAATCCGTGCAAGACACCCAAAAGTATGAAAAAAAATTTTTTTTACCACAAAAAAAATGTTAATTTTAGTACACACAAACTGAAAAAGGCATGCACAATTACATGACACTTACTTTTATTGAAGATCTGGTGATGATTGATGGGATGGGAGGAGGGGAGAGAGAGTGTTAGTGTTTAGAAGGGGAATCCCCTTCCATTAGGACTTGAGGTAGCAAGTCCTTTTCTGGGGTTACTTCCCTTCTTCTTTTAATGCCACTAGGACCAGCTTGAGAGTCACTGGACCTCTGTCGCACAACAAATCTGTCCATAGAGCTCTGTACCTCCCGTTCCTTCAAGACTTTCCTAAAATGGGCCATAACATTGTCATTGAAATAGTCACCAGCACGGCTTGCAACAGCTGTGTCAGGGTGATTTTCATCCATAAAGGTTTGCAGTTCAACCCACTGTGCACACATTTCCTTAATTTTTGAAGTAGGCACAATGGATTCCACAACTGGCATAGGCTTCTCAGGGTTAGCCCCAAACCCTTCAAAATCTTTCTTAATTTCCAAACTAATTCTCACCCTTTTTACCACAGGGTTGGCACTAGAAGCTTTCTTGGGGCCCATGGTCACTTAATTTTCCAGAAACAGCACCGAAAACACTGTAATAATACGAAATATTCCGAGTGTATGCTTGAATGTTACCGCGGAGGCTGGCTGGTAAACAATGGGACGGGCGGCACATGTGAGGCTGGCTGAGGCCGCACATTGGACGCGTCTCGGACGAAGGTCGCTGAGCGGGTTTTTGTCCACTATGTGGGGCAAAATTTTAGCGAACAAAGCGTTCGCTATGCGGATTGTTCGCTATGCAAGGCGTTCGCTATGCGGGGGTCCACTGTACAGTACATCACTGTATAAACATTTAAAAATACATACCAGAAATGTTATAAATGGTTCAAATGTAACTTAAAAAGAATATCAAAGATGGTTGACACAAACCCACTACCACGTAGTCTTAGGAACAGAACTCCATCGTTAAGTGAGGAGAGGCTTTAATATAAAATAACTATTTACCTAATCTACGAATTATCATAACTTCAGTTAGTTTTCTATAGTGGGGGAGAATCTGTAAATTATCCTCATGAGGAAGGTTCCTGGATGTGGGTGAGGGGCTTGACCTCCCCTACTTTGGATCAATCCTGATTACCTCACATTCCCCAGGTGTTATATGACCTCTGTGGGTTTACCTGCATCCTTTCTTTAAGTTATCTGTTTTTTATTCTCTTTTGACAAATATTAGTCCATTACCCAGGAGAAGGCTGGAGGCAGCGATGTCATGTCTGAGAGCATTGTGTTGTGCAAATATAATGCAGAGAATTTGTAGTTTGGAAATTAGGAGGAGGTGCAGGATCACCAAAACTATTATCCAGAGGGCTGAGGAAGGGTTGTTGAGGTAGTTTAGACATGTAGAGAGGATGGAACAAAATAGAATGACTTCGAGAGTGTATAAATTTGTAGTGGAAGGAAAGCGGCACAGGGGTCAACCTAGGAAAAGTTGGAGGGAGAGGGTAGAGTTGTGTGCGAGGGGCTTGGACTTCCAGCAAGCATGTGTAAGCATGTTAGATGGGAGCAAATGGAGACAAATGGCTTTTAGGACTTGACATGCTGTTGGAGTGTGAGCAAGGTAACATTTATGAAGGGATTCAGGGAAACCGGCAGGCCAGACTTGAGTCCTGGAGATGGCAAATACAGTGTCTACACACTGAAGGAGGGGTGTTTTTGCAGTTTTATAAATGTAGTGTAAGCACGAACAGGCGATAAATGACATGCCCATGCACTCTGCCCCAGGGCCAGACTCGTGGAACTCTGTGTTCATCAAGAACTGCAAGAAGCCCCTATCACGAGCCTTTTCCATCCTATGGAGAGGGAGCATGGACACAGGGGTCGTCCCTCAGTTACTAAAAACAACAGACATAGCCCCACTCCACAAAGGGGGCAGTAAAGCAACAGCAAAGAACTACAGACCAATAGCACTAACATCCCATATCATAAAAATCTTTGAAAGGGTCCTAAGAAGCAAGATCACCACCCATCTAGAAACCCATCAGTTACACAACCCAGGGCAACATGGGTTTAGAACAGGTCGCTCCTGTCTGTCTCAACTACTGGATCACTACGACAGGTCCTAAATGCACTAGAAGACAAAAAGAATGCAGATGTAATATATACAGACTTTGCAAAAGCCTTCGACAAGTGTGACCATGGCGTAATAGCGCACAAAATACGCGCTAAAGGAATAACAGGAAAAGTCGGTCGATGGATCTATAATTTCCTCACTAACAGAACACAGAGAGTAGTCGTCAACAGAGTAAAGTCCGAGGCAGCTACGGTGAAAAGCTCTGTTCCACAAGGCACAGTACTAGCTCCCATCTTGTTCCTCATCCTCATATCCGACATAGACAAGGATGTCAGCCACAGCACCGTGTCTTCCTTTGCAGATGACACCCGAATCTGCATGACAGTGTCTTCCATTGCAGACACTGCAAGGCTCCAGGCGGACATCAACCAAATCTTTCAGTGGGCTGCAGAAAACAATATGAAGTTCAATGATGAGAAATTTCAATTACTCAGATATGGTAAACATGAGGAAATTAAATCTTCATCAGAGTACAAAACAAATTCTGGCCACAAAATAGAGCGAAACACCAACGTCAAAGACCTGGGAGTGATTATGTCGGAGGATCTCACCTTCAAGGACCATAACATTGTATCAATCGCATCTGCTAGAAAAATGACAGGATGGATAATGAGAACCTTCAAAACTAGGGAGGCCAAGCCCATGATGACACTCTTCAGGTCACTTGTTCTATCTAGGCTGGAATATTGCTGCACTCTAACAGCACCTTTCAAGGCAGGTGAAATTGCCGACCTAGAAAATGTACAGAGAACGTTCACGGCGCGCATAACGGAGATAAAACACCTCAATTACTGGGAGCGCTTGAGGTTTCTAAACCTGTATTCCCTGGAACGCAGGAGGGAGAGATACATGATTATATACACCTGGAAAATCCTAGAGGGACTAGTACCGAACTTGCACACGAAAATCACTCACTACGAAAGCAAAAGACTTGGCACACGATGCACCATCCCCCCAATGAAAAGCAGGGGTGTCACTAGCATGTTAAGAGACCATACAATAAGTGTCAGGGGCCCGAGACTGTTCAACTGCCTCCCAGCACACATAAGGGGGATTACCAACAGACCCCTGGCAGTCTTCAAGCTGGCACTGGACAAGCACCTAAAGTCAGTTCCTGATCAGCCGGGCTGTGGCTCGTACGTTGGTTTGCGTGCAGCCAGCAGCAACAGCCTGGTTGATCAGGCGCTGATCCACCAGGAGGCCTGGTCACAGACCGGGCCGTGGGGGCGTTGACCCCCGAAACTCTCTCCAGGTAAACTCCAGGTAATACGCCTCTGGCAAGACAGTGATGGAGTGAATGATGAAAGTTTTCTTTTTCGAGTCACCCTGCCTTGGTGGGAGACGGCCGATTTGTTAATAAAAAAAATACCCAGGTAAGTCATACCTCTTATAACCTGTACTAGTTAAATTTTATAATAGTACTTTCTTTTTTCAAACTGAAGCCTGCAGTATTAAAAAATTAGTTTTTTTTTTTTCAGATGGCTCCAAGGAAAAGACACCACATAGAATCTCTGGAGGAGCTGAGCCTCCGAATTGTGCTTGCATCAGTGGTTGCAGACCTTCATTTAGCACACCTCCTAGGCACAGACCTCCGTCACTCCATTGTCTTATCCTCTCTTCCAGTTTCATCTCCAGACCAACTGAAAAGAATGGTGTCTGCCAGGCTATCCATTCTACCAGGCATTCTTAATGATCAGGTAGGGGTATATATTTAATAGTCTGATAATGAAAATGTATTACTGTATTTGGGTTTGTAGTCAAGCATATTCAAGGAGAAGCACTAAACCTATAATGTCATACAGTGCTTGGTTAAGAGGAAGGGCAGAGGGTAAACAAGTTTGATCTCAGGAAGGAAGTAGTATAGTTCCAGTTCTTTAGAATACGATCTTGTCACTACCATCATGGTGCACCCCCTTCAAGGATGGACTTATGTAGATATTATAAGTGGTCTTGACAGCATTCATCTGGTACAAAAAATCTATTACAGTATCAAAACAAATGTTTTTTTATTATTTAAAATTCAGTCGTTGTGGACTACTGAAGAAAGTGAATTTACGGTATACAGTACTACTGTATTTCTTTTCTAATTATGGTATTCCTTATATAAATTATGAAAAGTTAATTTCAGCTAAATATTAACAGATTCAAAATCATTTAATTTTTATTTTTTTGTCAGCTCCAAGCCAAATACTTAGTGGCACCTTGAGTTACGAGCAGCTCCCAATTCGAACAGTTATGTATGTAAGTGTATTTTTGTAAGTGCTTTTGTAAGTGTGTTTTTGGGGATCTGAAATGGATTAATCTAATTTTCATTATTCCTTTTTATTTTATTTTTTTTTATTAACACATCGGCCGATTCCCACCAAGGCAGGGTTGCCCGAAAAAGAAAAACTTTCATCATCTTTCACTCCATCACTGTCTTGCCAGAGGGGTGCTCTACACTACACTTATAAAACTGCAACATTAACACCCCTCCTTCATTATTCCTTATGGGAACAAATTCGTTCGGTATTGGCACTCGAACAGCCTTCTGGAACTAATTAAGCTCGTAACTCAGGTACCACTGTATATGGATGAATGGTATATACGTACGGTATACGTTAACCTAGTTCATTTTAACGATTACCTAACAGGTTCGAGACCGTTTAGTCCGGCGTCTGTTTGCCAGCTCTGAGCCAGACAGATGGGCAAATGCTAAGCTTGATATTCTTAAGGTGAGTAATATATGCTATCTTTAAATTTACAGGTACTTTTTCTCCGCTAATATACTTAAATTTTCCATGTTTTCTTCATTGTACTTTACACATTGATTCATATTAGCCTTATTGTTAGGAATGTCTTTTTCTTTTTCTAACAAGTTGGCCATCTCCCACCGAGGCAGGGTGCCCCAAAAAGAAAGAAAATCCCCAAAGAGAAAATACTTTCATTATCATTCAACACTTTCACCTCACTCATACATAATCACTGTTTTTGCAGAGGTGCCCAGAACACAACAGTTTAGAAGCATATACGTATAAAGATACACAACATATCCCTCCAAACTGCCAATATCCCAAACCCCTCCTTTAAAGTGCAGGCATTGTATTTCCCATTTCCAGTACTCAAGTCCCGCTATATAAAAATAACAGGTTTCCCTGAATTCCTTCACTAAATATTACGCTGCTCACACTCCAACAGCTCGTCAGGTCCCAAATACCATTCGTCTCCATTCACTCCTATCTAACACGCTCATGCATGCTTGCTGGAAGTCCAAGCCCCATCGCCCACTAAACCTCCTTTACCCCCTCCCTCCAACCTTTTTGAGGACGACCCCTACCCTGCCTTCCTTCCCCTACAGATTTATACGCTCTCCATGTCATTCTACTTTGATCCTTCTCTCTAAATGAACAAACCACCTCAACAACCCCTCATCAGCCCTCTGACTAATACTTTTATTAACTCCACACCTTCTCCTAATTTCCACACTCCGAATTCTCTGCATAATATTTACACCACGCATTGCACTTAGACAGGACATCTCCACCGCCTCCAACCGCCTCCTCACTGCAGCATTTGCAACTCAAGCTTCACACACATATAAGAGTGTTTGTACCACTATACTTTCATACATTCCCTTCTTTGCCTCCATAGATAATGTTTTTTTGTCTCCATATATACCTCAACGCACCACTCGCCTTTTTTCCTTCATCAATTCTATGGTTAACCTCATCCTTCATACATCCATCCGCTGACACGTCAACTCCCAAATATCTGAAAACATTCATTTCTTCCATACTCCTCTCCAATTTGATATCCAATTTTTCTTTGTGTAAATCATTTGATACCCCCATCACCTTACTCTTATTTTTTTTTTTTTTTTCAACAAGTCGGCCGTTTCCCACCGAGGCAGGGTGACCAAAAAAAAAAGAAAGAAAATCCCCAAAAAGAAAATACTTTCATCATCATTCAACACTTTCACCACACTCGCACATTATCACTGTTTTTGCAGAGGTGCTCAGAATACAACAGTCTAGAAGCATACACATATAAAGATACACAACATATCCCTCCAAACTGCCAATATCCCAAACCCCTCCTTTAAAGTGCAGGCATTGTACTTCCCATTTCCAGGACTCAAGTCCGACTATATGAAAATAACCCATTTCCCTGAATCCCTTCACTAAATATTACCCTGCTCACACTCCAACAGATCGTCAGGTCCCAAGTACCATTCGTCTCCATTCACTCCTATCTAACACGCTCACGCACGCTTGCTGGAAGTCCAAGCCCCTTGCCCACAAAACCTACTTTACCCCCTCTCTCCAACCCTTTCGAGGACGACCCCTACCCCTCCTTCCTTCCCCTATAGATTTATGTGCTTTCCATGTCATTATACTTTGATCCATTCTCTCTAAAGGACCAAACCACCTCAACAACCCCTCTTCTGCCCTCTGACTAATATTTTTATTAACTCCACACCTCCTAATTTCCACACTTCGAATTTTCTACATAATATTTACACCACACATTGCCCTTAGACAGGACATCTCCACTGCCTCCAACCGTCTCCTCACTGCTGCATTTACCACCCAAGCTTCACACCCATATAAGAGTGTTGGTACTACTATACTTTCATACATTCCCTTCTTTGCCTCCATAGATAACGTTTTTTGACTCCACATATACCTCAACGCACCACTCACCTTTTTTCCCTCATCAATTCTATGATTAACCTCATCCTTCATAAATCCATCCGCCGACATGTCAACTCCCAAGTATCTGAAAACATTCACTTCTTCCATACTCCTCCTCCCCAATTTGATATCCAATTTTTCTTTATCTAAATCATTTGACACCCTCATCACCTTACTCTTTTCTATGTTCACTTTCAACTTTCTACCTTTACACACATTCCCAAACTCATCCACTAACCTTTGCAATTTTTCTTTAGAATCTCCCATAAGCACAGTATCATCAGCAAAAAGTAACTGTGTCAATTCCCATTTTGAATTTGATTCCCCAAAATTTAATCCCACCCCTCTCCCAAACACCCTAGCATTTACTTCCTTTACAACCCCATCTATAAATATATTAAACAACCATGGTGACACTACACATCCCTGTCTAAGACCTACTTTTACCGGGAAGTAGTCTCCCTCTCTTCTACACACCCTAACCTGAGCCTCACTATCCTCATAAAAACTCTTTACAGCATTTAATAACTTACCACCTATTCCATATACTTGCAACATCTGCCACATTGCTCCTCTATCCACACTATCATATGCCTTTTTAAATCCATAAATGCAATAAAAACTTCCCTACCTTTATCTAAATACTGTTCACATATATGCTTCAATGTAAACACTTGATCTACACATCCCCTACCCACTCTGAAACCTCCTTGCTCATCTGCAATCCTACATTCTGTCTTGCCTCTAATTCTTTCAATTATAACCCTACCGCGCACTTTTCCTGGTATACTCAGTAAGCTTATTCCTCTATAATTTTTACAGTCTCTTTTGTCCCCTTTCCCTTTATATAAAGGGACTATACATGCTCTCCGCCAATCCCTAGGTACCTTCCCCTCTTTCATACATTTATTAAACAAAAGTACCAACCACTCCAACACTATATCCCCCCCTGCTTTTAAGATTTCTGTCATGTTCCCATCAGTTCCAGCTGGTTTACCCCCTTTCATTTTACGTAATGCCTCACGTACCTCCCCCACACTTACATTCTGCTCTTCTTCACTCCTAAAAGATGGTATACCTCCCTGACCAGTACATGAAATTACTGCCTCTGTTTCTTCCTGAATCCCTACACTAAATATTACCCTGCTCACACTCCAACAGATCGTCAGGTCCCAAATACCATTCGTCTCCATTCACTCCTATCGAACACGCTCATGCACGCCTGCTGGAAGTCCAAGCCCCTCGCCCACAAAACCTTCCTCACCCCTTCCTTCCAACCTTTTCGAGGACGACCCCTACCCTGCCTTCTTTCTCCTACAGATTTAAATGCTCTCCATGTCATACATTTATTAAACAAAAGTACCAACCACTCCAACACTATATCCCCCCCCCCTGCTTTTAACATTTCTGTCATGATCCCATCAGTTCCAGCTGCTTTACCCCTTTTCATTCTCCGTAATGCCTCACGTACCTCCCCCACACTTACATTCTACTCTTCTTCACTCCTAAAAGATGGTATACCTCCCTGGCCAGTGCATGAAATTACCGCCTCCCTTTCTTCCTCAACATTTAAAAGTTCCTCAAAATATTCTCGCCATCTACCTAATACCTCCCTCTCCCCATCTACTAACTCCCCTACTCTGTTTTTAACTGACAAATCCATACGTTCCCTAGGCTTTCTTAACTTGTTTAACTCGCTTCAAAAATTTTTCTTATTTTCATTAAAATTTCTTGACAGTGCCTCTCCCACTCTATCATCTGCTCTCCTTTTGCACTCTCTCACCACTCTCTTCACCTTTCTTTTACTCTCCATATAATCTGCTCTTCTTATAACACTTTTGCTTTGTAAAAACCTCTCATAAGCTAACTTTTTCTCTTTTATCACACCCGTTACTTCATCATTCCACCAATCGCTCCTCTTTCCTCCTGCCCCACCCTCCTATAACCACAAACTTCTGCCCCACATTCTAAGACTGCATTTTTAAAACTATTCCAACCCTCTTCAACCCCCCCACTACTCATCTTTGCACTAGCCCACCTTTCTGCCAATAGTCGCTTATATCTCACCCGAACTTCCTCCTCCCTTAGTTTATACACTTTCACCTCCCTCTTACTTGTTGTTGCCACCTTCCTCTTTTCCCATCTACCTCTTACTCTAACTGTAGCTACAACTAAATAATGATCCGATATATCAGTTGCCCCTCTATAAACATGTACATCCTGGAGCCTACCCATCAACCTTTTATCCACCAATACATAATCTAATAAACTACTTTCATTACGTGCTACATCATACCTTGTATATTTATTTATCCTCTTTTTCATAAAATATGTATTACTTATTACCAAATTTCTTTCTACACATAGCTCAATTAAAGGCTCCCCATTTACATTTACCCCTGGCACCCCAAATTTACCTACTACTCCCTCCATAACATTTTTACCCACTTTAGCATTGAAATCCCCAACCACCATTACTCTCACACTTGATTCAAAACTCCCCACGCATTCACTCAACATTTCCCAAAATCTCTCTCTCTTCTCTACACTTCTCTCTTCCCCAGGTGCATACATGCTTATTATAACCCACTTTTTACATCCAATCTTTATTTTACTCCACATAATCCTTGAACTAATACATTTATAGTCCCTCTTTTCCTGCCATAGCTTATCCTTCAACATTATTGCTACTCCTTCTTTAGCTCGAACTCTATTTGAAACCCCTGACCTAATCCCATTTATTCCTCTCCACTGAAACTCTCCCACCCCCTTCAGCTTTGTTTCACTTAAAGCCAGGACATCCAGCTTCTTCTCATTCATAACATCCACAATCATCTCTTTCTTATCATCTGCACAACATCCATGCACATTCAGACTTTCCACTTTGACAATTTTCTTCTTCTTATTCTTTTTAGTAATCTTTACAGGAAAAGGGGTTACTAGCCCATTGTTCCCGGCATTTTAGTTGACTTTTACAACACGCATGGCTTACGGAGGAAAGATTCTTATTCCACTTCCCCTTGGATATAAAAGGAAAATTAATAAGACCAAGAACTATTAAGATAAAATCAAAGAAAACTCAGATGAGTGTGTATAAATAAATGTGTACATGTATGTGTAGTGTGACCTAAGTGTAAGTAGAAGTAGCAAGACATGCCTGTAATCTTGCATATTTATGAGAGACAAAAGACATCAGCAATCCTACCATCATGTAAAACAATCACAGACTTTCGTTTTACACTCACTTGGCAGGACGGTAGTACCTCCCTGGGTGGTTGCTGTCTACCAACCTACTACCTTTATACTACCTCTTATACAGTACAGTATATCTTTTCTTTACTCCAGAGGGTACGTTACAAGTAGTTTGAGATTTTCCTTATTATCTACCCTGTCATTTTTCTGACCTTCCTGTTTTCTAAATGATAGGTCATTGACATTATTACACCGAAGTGTTTTACATGAGAGAAAGGAAAATCATCATTTAAAAATAAAGCCAACTAAAGGATTTCTTTTGATGTGTAAATAAAGAGTTATAAATTTATAGAGTAAATAGGAGAGGAAGAGTTGATTAGAAGTGTTCCCATTTACCAGTAGTTGTGTTAAGCTAAATGGGATGCTTTTGTATTCATATCTTTTTGACAAAATTCTGAAAATTAAAAAGTATCAAACGTTGTTTTCTTGTTTTCATTTCCTTATTCAATTTGTTAAAATGTATCATTGTTTAAAAAGTATTCCATTTTAGTATTACAGTACTGTATATGTAGTAGGTTGGTAGACAGCAACCACCCAGGGAAGTACTACCGTCCTGCCAGATGACTGTGAAACAAAAACCTGTAACTGTTTTGCATGATGGTAGGATTGCTGGTTTCTTTTTCTGTCTCATAAACATGCTAGATAACAGGGATATCTTGCTACTCCTACTTACACTTTGGTCACACTTCACAGACACGCACATGCATATATATATATATATACATACATCTAGGTTTTTCTCCTTTTTCTAAATAGCTCTTGTTCTTTTTATTTCTTCTATTGTCCATGGGGAAGTGGAAAAGAATCTTTCCTCCGTAAGCCATGCGTGTCGTATGAGGCGACTAAAATGCCGGGAGCAATGGGCTTGTAACCCCTTCTCCTGTATACATTTACTAAAAAAGAGAAGAAGAAAAACTTTATAAAACTGGGATGCTTAAATGTGCGTGGATGTAGTGCGGATGACAAGAAACAGATGATTGCTGATGTTATGAATGAAAAGAAGTTGGATGTCCTGGCTCTAAGCGAAACAAAGCTGAAGGGGGTAGGAGAGTTTCAGTGGGGGGAAATAAATGGGATTAAATCTGGAGTATCTGAGAGAGTTAGAGCAAAGGAAGGGGTAGCAGTAATGTTAAATGATCAGTTATGGAAGGAGAAAAGAGAATATGAATGTGTAAATTCAAGAATTATGTGGATTAAAGTAAAGGTTGGATGCGAGAAGTGGGTCATAATAAGCGTGTATGCACCTGGAGAAGAGAGGAATGCAGAGGAGAGAGAGAGATTTTGGGAGATGTTAAGTGAATGTATAGGAGCCTTTGAACCAAGTGAGAGAGTAATTGTGGTAGGGGACCTGAATGCTAAAGTAGGAGAAACTTTTAGAGAGGGTGTGGTAGGTAAGTTTGGGGTGCCAGGTGTAAATGATAATGGGAGCCCTTTGATTGAACTTTGTATAGAAAGGGGTTTAGTTATAGGTAATACATATTTTAAGAAAAAGAGGATAAATAAGTATACACGATATGATGTAGGGCGAAATGACAGTAGTTTGTTGGATTATGTATTGGTAGATAAAAGACTGTTGAGTAGACTTCAGGATGTACATGTTTATAGAGGGGCCACAGATAGATCACTTTCTAGTTGTAGCTACACTGAGAGTAAAAGGTAGATGGGATACAAGGAGAATAGAAGCATCAGGGAAGAGAGAGGTGAAGGTTTATAAACTAAAAGAGGAGGCAGTTAGGGTAAGATATAAACAGCTATTGGAGGATAGATGGGCTAATGAGAGCATAGGCAATGGGGTCGAAGAGGTATGGGGTAGGTTTAAAAATGTAGTGTTAGAGTGTTCAGCAGAAGTTTGTGGTTACAGGAAAGTGGGTGCAGGAGGGAAGAGGAGCGATTGGTGGAATGATGATGTAAAGAGAGTAGTAAGGGAGAAAAAGTTAGCATATGAGAAGTTTTTACAAAGTAGAAGTGATGCAAGGAGGGAAGAGTATATGGAGAAAAAGAGAGAGGTTAAGAGAGTGGTGAAGCAATGTAAAAAGAGAGCAAATGAGAGAGTGGGTGAGATGTTATCAACAAATTTTGTTGAAAATAAGAAAAAGTTTTGGAGTGAGATTAACAAGTTAAGAAAGCCTAGAGAACAAATGGATTTGTCAGTTAAAAATAGGAGAGGAGAGTTATTAAATGGAGAGTTAGAGGTATTGGGAAGATGGAGGGAATATTTTGAGGAATTGTTAAATGTTGATGAAGATAGGGAAGCTGTGATTTCGTGTATAGGGCAAGGAGGAATAACATCTTGTAGGAGTGAGGAAGAGCCAGTTGTGAGTGTGGGGGAAGTTCGTGAGGCAGTAGGTAAAATGAAAGGGGGTAAGGCAGCCAGGATTGATGGGATAAAGATAGAAATGTTAAAAGCAGGTGGGGATATAGTTTTGGAGTGGTTGGTGCAATTATTTAATAAATGTATGGAAGAGGGTAAGGTACCTAGTGATTGGCAGAGAGCATGCATAGTTCCTTTGTATAAAGGCAAAGGGGATAAAAGAGAGTGCAAAAATTATAGGGGGATAAGTCTGTTGAGTGTACCTGGTAAAGTGTATGGTAGAGTTATAATTGAAAGAATTAAGAGTAAGACGGAGAATAGGATAGCAGATGAACAAGGAGGCTTTAGGAAAGGTAGGGGGTGTGTGGACCAGGTGTTTACAGTGAAACATATAAGTGAACAGTATTTAGATAAGGCTAAAGAGGTCTTTGTGGCATTTATGGATTTGGAAAAGGCGTATGACAGGGTGGATAGGGGGGCAATGTGGCAGATGTTGCAAGTGTATGGTGTAGGAGGTAGGTTACTGAAAGCAGTGAAGAGTTTTTACGAGGATAGTGAGGCTCAAGTTAGAGTATGTAGGAAAGAGGGAAATTTTTTCCCAGTAAAAGTAGGCCTTAGACAAGGATGTGTGATGTCATCGTGGTTGTTTAATATATTTATAGATGGGGTTGTAAGAGAAGTAAATGCGAGGGTCTTGGCAAGAGGCGTGGAGTTAAAAGATAAAGAATCACACACAAAGTGGGAGTTTTCTCAGCTGCTCTTTGCTGATGACACTGTGCTTTTGGGAGATTCTGAAGAGAAGCTGCAGAGATTGGTGTATGAATTTGGTAGGGTGTGCAAAAGAAGAAAATTAAAGGTGAATACAGGAAAGAGTAAGGTTATGAGGATAACAAAAAGATTAGGTGATGAAAGATTGAATATCAGATTGGAGGGAGAGAGTATGGAGGAGGTGAACGTATTCAGATATTTGGGAGTGGACGTGTCAGCGGATGGGTCTATGAAAGATGAGGTGAATCATAGAATTGATGAGGGAAAAAGAGTGAGTGGTGCACCTAGGAGTCTGTGGAGACAAAGAACTTTGTCCTTGGAGGCAAAGAGGGGAATGTATGAGAGTATAGTTTTACCAACGCTCTTATATGGGTGTGAAGCGTGGGTGATGAATGTTGCAGCGAGGAGAAGGCTGGAGGCAGTGGAGATGTCATGTCTGAGGGCAATGTGTGGTGTGAATATAATGCAGAGAATTCGTAGTTTGGAAGTTAGGAGGAGGTGCGGGATTACCAAAACTGTTGTCCAGAGGGCTGAGGAAGGGTTGTTGAGGTGGTTCGGACATGTAGAGAGAATGGAGCGAAACAGAATGACTTCAAGAGTGTATCAGTCTGTAGTGGAAGGAAGGCGGGGTAGGGGTCGGCCTAGGAAGGGTTGGAGGGAGGGGGTAAAGGAGGTTTTGTGTGCGAGGGGCTTGGACTTCCAGCAGGCATGCGTGAGCGTGTTTGATAGGAGTGAATGGAGACAAATGGTTTTTAATACTTGACGTGCTGTTGGAGTGTGAGCAAAGTAACATTTATGAAGGGATTCAGGGAAACCGGCAGGCCGGACTTGAGTCCTGGAGATGGGAAGTACAGTGCCTGCACTCTGAAGGAGGGGTGTTAATGTTGCAGTTTAAAAACTGTAGTGTAAAGCACCCTTCTGGCAAGACAGTGATGGAGTGAATGATGGTGAAAGTTTTTCTTTTTCGGGCCACCCTGCCTTGGTGGGAATCGGCCAGTGTGATAATAAAAAAAAAAAAAAAATAAAAATAATATTGGTTTAAGAGATATATCTAAGTATATGGGGTTGATAGTTGTCAGTTTATTAGTAAAGCTACGTATGTGCTCTAATAGTGGAATTCTTCAGGTTGTGCTGGACAATAGTGTGACAATGATTGACTGTGGTGAACAGGTACTGCCCAGACAATTGTTAACTGTTGTTGGTGAGTGCTGTCCCAATCTCACATCACTGAAGGTCATACTAAATCAGGTGAGATGATGGTGATGATCTTGAGCCTGTTTCTCCTCTTCCTGCCATATATTGATGACATTTTGTTACTTCAGTTTATTAGGCAATTGTGCAAATTTTATAACCAGTTGTGGGTTACAGATGGAACCATATGGAAGCGGACTGACAGCCACAGAGGACAAAGACAACCCAGCATCTGCCCCAGTCACAGCCTCCCTTTTTCCAAGACGACATCAGTTACTCAGGGAAACCAGTTTTTCTTTCTCAAAGCTTTTCCAAGAAGAAACCATAAAAATGGCAACTGCAACTGCTGCAAAGGTTTGTTTTTCATGACTGTAAGTTAAGTAACATGTTCATGTTTCTAATGCAGTACTGTAGAACATTTTAAAAACCAACACCATAATGTATTCTGTTAATTTAAAAAAGTTTTTTTTATTGTTTTCTTTAAAGTATAAGGCTTCATGTGAATCTGTTTCAAAACAAATAACAAAATTTTTTTTTAGACGTAAACAAGTTTAAGGAGAGACCACAAACATCAGCTACTGATGAGATTATTTAACTGTACAGTACTGTATTTGTATTGGCTGTCTGTTGATTTTGTGAAATACAGAAATGTGGGAAACACTTCAGGACATTAGTATATGATCCAAAATAGAAGAACATGCTCTTCAAAAATTACTAGACAAAAAAGTTTTTTTTAGTGAGCCAATCGATAAAAGAACTAGAGAAGTGGACATTGGAACACAGTGCCCTGTCATGTATAGACTTTGCACTCTGATACTTAATTTATTATTGGCTTTTTCACTTTCTTTGTATCCAGCAGCCATTGTATTATAAGTGGCTCACTTGTTTTATCAACTGTTGTGCTGAACATCATCCTTCATCAACTTGCTCCATGCAATTACTGAAAAACAGTCAGATTCAAAAGTTGAAGCTAAAAATATTTGGCAAACAGGTATAAAAGGTAATCTCAGTATTAGTTTTATCTGAATCTACTTAATTATCAACAATTTATCGTAAAGTAATGAGAGCACATTTATATTATTAATATTTGGTCTTGTTACTGTAGGCAGCAGTACCCTGTCCCTTGGTGTCTGGGTTGTCATCTCTAACACAACTGTCTACTCTACACCTGATGCATGGTGCCAACAATGATATTTTGGCAGCACTGGGCCAGTATGCACCGAAGCTAAAGGAACTAAGGATATGTTACAGGTATTTTTATTAACATTTGTAGGTATAAGATGATGAATGTAACACCTTTGGCATTGCAACAACTAGGCAATGGATTTAATTGGGATATGGAATCTCCATTATCTCAACAGTTTCAAATACTATAAGCAATAGGCCTACTTGGGGTCTGCCTGGAGTGTGTTTTGAGGATCAACACCACCATGTCCTGGCCTCAGACCAGGCCTCTCAGTGGCTAACCTGATCAGCCAGGCTGTTAGTGCTAGCTATTTGAAGTCCAATATAAGTACCACAGCCCATTTGATAGGGCCTTGTCCAGTTCCTTCTCAAAGACAGCCTGGGATCTGTTGGTATCCCCTTATGTTTGAAAGGAGGTTTTGAAAACCTTTGGTCCCTTTACACTTATTGAGTTTTCCTTTAGGGTACTCATTGCACCCCTGCTTTTATTGGGGGTATTTTGTACCAGC
Source organism: Cherax quadricarinatus (assembly GCF_038502225.1). Taxonomy (NCBI): domain Eukaryota; kingdom Metazoa; phylum Arthropoda; class Malacostraca; order Decapoda; family Parastacidae; genus Cherax; species Cherax quadricarinatus. The sequence continues at coordinate 58,366,140 of NC_091298.1, forward strand.
TGCAAGGCCTCTACTTTCATGGGGAACAATTTGTGTTAGCAGATTTGGGACCAAACCCCCTACAATTTTCCTTATGCATTTAGGATTACAGTCCTGTCATAAGAGTATGAAACTGAAGTCTGTTAAGCATTTTGGATTCTGGCAGGAATGCTGATCTCTTTTCTGTTTTATGAATATGTAAGATGGCAGACCAATATTAAATATATTTACATTCAATTTACCTGTATTTTTTCATTAATTTGTTTCCTATTAGGTCTTGTTCCTGTACCATTTCCTTTTCAATTTAGGAGGCCTAGTCTGTTATGGGCAGTGATCCCCAGAACCACTAGTTTTTTTTTTTTTTTTTTCTCAACAAGTCGGCCGTCTCCCACCGAGGCAGGGTGACCCAAAAAGAAAGAAAATCCCCCCCAAAAAAATACTTTCATCATCATTCAACACTTTCACCTCACACACATAATCACTGTTTTTGCAGAGGTGCTCAGAACACACCAGTTTAGAAGCATATACGTATAAAGATGCACAACATATCCCTCCAAACTGCTAATATCCCAAAACCCCTCCTTTAGAGTGCAGGCATTGTACTTCCCATTTCCAGGACTCAAGTACGGCTATATAAAAATAACCGGTTTCCCTGAATCCCTTCACTAAATATTACCCTGCTCACACTCCAACAGATCGTCAGGTCCCAAATACCATTCGTCTCCATTCACTCCTATCGAACACGCTCATGCACGCCTGCTGGAAGTCCAAGCCCCTCGTCCACAAAACCTTCCTCACCCCTTCCTTCCAACCTTTTCGAGGACGACCCCTACCCTGCCTTCTTTCTCCTACAGATTTAAATGCTCTCCATGTCATACATTTATTAAACAAAAGTACCAACCACTCCAACACTATATCCCCCCCTGCTTTTAACATTTCTGTCATGATCCCATCAGTTCCAGCTGCTTTACCCCCTTTCATTCTCCGTAATGCCTCACGTACCTCCCCCACACTTACATTCTGCTCTTCTTCACTCCTAAAAGATGGTATACCTCCCTGGCCAGTGCATGAAATTACCGCCTCCCTTTCTTCCTCAACATTTAAAAGTTCCTCAAAATATTCTCGCCATCTACCTAATACCTCCCTCTCCCCATCTACTAACTCCCCTACTCTGTTTTTAACTGACAAATCCATACGTTCCCTAGGCTTTCTTAACTTGTTTAACTCGCTTCAAAATTTTTTCTTATTTTCATTAAAATTTCTTGACAGTGCCTCTCCCACTCTATCATCTGCTCTCCTTTTGCACTCTCTCACCACTCTCTTCACCTTACTTTTGCTCTCCATATAATCTGCTCTTCTTATAACACTTTTGCTTTGTAAAAACCTCTCATAAGCTAACTTTTTCTCTTTTATCACACCCTTTACTTCATCATTCCACCAGTCGCTCCTCTTTCCTCCTGCCCCACCCTCCTATAACCACAGACTTCTGCCCCACATTCTAATACTGCATTTTTAAAGCTCGTCCAACCCTCTTCAACCCCCCCACTACTCATCTTTGCACTAGCCCACCTTTCTGCCAATAGTCGCTTATATCTCAACCGAATTTCCTCCTCCCTTAGTTTATACACTTTCACTTCCCTCCTACTTGTTGTTGCCACCTTCCTCTTGTCCCATCTACCTCTTACTCTAACTGTAGCTATAACTAAATAATGATCCTATATATCAGTTGCCCGTCTATAAACATGTACATCCTGGAGCCTACCCATTAACCTTTTATCCACCAATACATAATCTAACAAACTACTTTCATTACGTGCTACATCATACCTTGTATATTTATTTATCCTCTTTTTCATAAAATATGTAGTACTTATTAACAAATCTCTTTCTACACATAGCTCAATTAAAGGCTCCCCATTTACATTTACCCCTGGCACCCCAAATTTACCTACTACTCCCTCCACAACATTTTTACCTACTTTAGCATTGAAATCCCTAACCACAAGTACTCTCACACTTGGTTCAAAACTCCCCACGCATTCACTCAACATTTCCCAAAATCTCTCTCTCTCCTCTACACTTTTCTCTTCTCCAGGTGCATATACACTTACTATAACCCACTTTTCACATCCAACCTTTATTTTACTCCACATAATCCTTGAATTAATACATTTATAGTCCCTCTTTTCCTGCCATATCTTATCCTTCAACATTATTGCTACTCCTTCTTTAGCTCTAACTGTATTTGAAACTCCTGACCTAATCCCATTTATTGCTCTCCATTGAAACTCTCCCACCCCCTTCAGCTTTGTTTCGCTTAAGCCAGGACATCCAGCTTCTTCTCATTCATAACATCCACGATCATCTCTTTCTTATCATTTGCACAACATCCACGCACATTCAGACTTCCCACCTTGACAATTTTGTTCTTCTTATTCTTTTTAGTAATCTTTACAGGAAAAGGGGTTACTAGCCCATTGTTCCCGGCATTTTAGTTGACTTTTACAACACGCATGGCTTACGGAGGAAAGATTTTTATTCCACTTCCCCATGGATATAAAAGGAAAAGTAATACGACCAAGAACTATTAAGATAAAATCAAAGAAAACTCAGATGAGTGTGTATAAATAAACGTGTACATGTATGTGTAGTGTGACCTAAGTGTAAGTAGAAGTAGCAAGACATGCCTGTAATCTTGCATATTTATGAGACAAAGAAAAAACACCAATCCTACCATCATGTAAAACAATTACAGGCTTTTGTTTTACATTCACTTGGCAGGACGGTAGTACCTCCCTGGGTGGTTGCTGTCTACCAACCTACTTCCTACTACCACTAGTTGATTACAGATAATAGATTTTCTATAATATAAGTTAAAATCTTGTGGCTTTAAGGAAATTTGGGTTTTCTAACTGTAGAAAGATTTTTTACTATGTTGCTCTTGATTTACTTCTCATAACTTTTTGTCTCTAACTACATACCATTTCACCTCAGTTTAAATATTGCTGTAAAACAATTTTTATTAGTTTTATTCTTCTTCACAATTTACCTCCTTATTTCTTGAGCTTTGCTTCCATCATTTTCTTACATTTACTTTTTTTTTCAGCTTTTTCTAAATCTTCAATGAGAGTCTGCAGTTCTGTTTGAAGGGGTATAGTCACTATCTTGAGTGAACTTTTTTATGCAGAGATGCAGGTATTCTCTGGAAACTTAAGAGTTCTCAAGCTAGTTTGGGATTCTGAATGAGGTTTCTGGGGACCTGTCACAAGATGCTTGTTCAAACAGGCCTGGTAGCAAAACTGTCAAGTCTGCTCTGTCTGGGGTTATTGCCTTACCTGTGACCTGGCCCTAGATCAGGCACCCCTTTTGAAAGTCTGGTGAACCAGACTATTGCTGTTGGCTGCTCTCAGGCCCATATATTCATCACAGCCTATTTGATCTTACTGTTGGCAGAGGTAGTGATTCATTTTTTTCTTGAACACTCGAACACTTGTTCTGGCAATATTTTAATATCTACTAGTAGCAGATAAACCTCTTAATCTTGATAGTATGCCTTAGCACATCCATCTGAACTTTACTAATGATGTGAAAGCTTTTTGTGACCTTTTCCATTGTCAAGATGGTGAATAAAACAAAGAAAGACTATATATATACAGTACATATTTATTTATTTATTTATTTCTGCATTTAGTAATTTATATAAGGAGAAGGGGTTTTGAACCCCCTTGCTCTTGGCATTTTAGTCACCTTGCAGAACATGCATGACTTACAGAGGAAGCATTCTTTTCCACTTCCCCGTGGAGATGAAAGGAAATAAATAAGAACAAGAACTGTTAAGAAAATAGAAGAAAACAGATGGGTGTGAATTCATATACATGTACTTGCATGTGTAGTGTGACCTACGTGCAAGTAGAAGTATCAAGATGTAGCTGTTATCTTCTGTGTGTATGAGATAAAGAAAAGGCACCAGCATTCCTACCATTGTGTAAAACAATTACAGTTTTGCATTATATATTTTTTTTTCTTTTTTTTTCAACCAGTCGGCCGTCTCCCACCGAGGCAGGGTGACCCAAAAAAGAAAGAAAATCCCCAAAAATAAAATACTTTCATCATCATTCAACACTTTCACCACATTCACACATTATCACTGTTTTTGCAGAGGTGCTCAGAATACAACAGTTTAGAAGCATATACGTATAAAGATACACAACATATCCCTCCAAACTGCCAATATCCCAAACCCCTCCTTTAAAGTGCAGGCATTGTACTTCCCATTTCCAGGACTCAAGTCCGACTATATGAAAATAACCGGTTTCCCTGAATCCCTTCACTAAATATTACCCTGCTTACACTCCAACAGATCGCCAGGTTTCAAGTATCATTCGTCTCCATTCACTCCTATCTAACACGCTCATGCACGCTTGCTGGAGGTGAAAGCCCCTCGCCCACAAAACCTCCTTTACCCCCTCTTTCCAACCCCTTCGAGGACGACCCCTACCCCTCCTTCCTTCCCCTATAGATTTATATGCTTTCCATGTCATTCTGCTTTGATCCATTCTCTCTAAATGACCAAACCACCTCAACAACCCCTCTTCTGCCCTCTGACTAATGCTTTTATTAACTCCACACCTTCTCCTAATTTCCACACTCCGAATTTTCTGCATAATATTTACACCACACATTGCCCTTAGACAGGACATCTCCACTGCCTCCAACCGTCTCCTCGCTGCTGCATTTACCACCCAAGCTTCACATCCATATAAGAGTGTTGGTACTTTCATACATTCCCTTCTTTGCCTCCATAGATAACGTTTTTTGACTCCACATATACCTCAACGCACCACTCGCCTTTTTTCCCTCATCAATTCTATGATTAACCTCATCCTTCATAAATCCATCCGCCGACACGTCAACTCCCAAGTATCTGAAAACATTCACTTCTTCCATACTCCTCCTCCCCAATTTGATATCCAATTTTTCTTTATCTAAATCATTTGATACCCTCATCACCTTACTCTTTTCTATGTTCACTTTCAACTTTCTACCTTTACACATATTCTCAAACTCATCCACTAACCTTTGCAATTTTTCTTAAGAATCTCCCATAAGCACAGTATCATCAGCAAAAAGTAACTGTGTCAATTCCCATTTTGAATTTGATTCCCCATAATTTAATCCCACCCCTCTCCCGAACACCCTAGCATTTACTTCTTTTACAACCCCATCTATAAATATATAACAACCATGGTGACATTACACATCCCTGTCTAAGACCTACTTTTACCGGGAAGTTTTCTCCCTCTCTTCTACACACCCTAACCTGAGCCTCACTATCCTCATAAAAGCTCTTTACAGCATTTAGTAACTTACCACCTATTCCATATACTACTTGCAATATCTGCCACATTGCTCCTCTATCCACTCTATCATATGCCTTTTCTAAATCCATAAATGCAATAAAAACTTCCCTCCCTTTATCTAAATACTGTTCACATATATGCTTCAATGTAAACACTTGATCTACACATCCCCTACCCACTCTGAAGCCTCCCTGCTCATCCGCAATCCTACATTCTGTCTTATCTCTAATTCTTTCAATTATAACCCTACCGTATACTTTTCCTGGTATACTCAGTAAACTTATTCCTCTATAATTTTTACAATCTCTTTTGTCCCCTTTCCCTTTATATAAAGGGACTATACATGCTCTCTGCCAATCCCTAGGTACCTTCCCCTCTTTCATACATTTATTAAACAAAAGTACCAACCACTCCAACACTATATCCCCCCCTGCTTTTAACATTTCTGTCATGATCCCATCAGTTCCAGCTGGTTTACCCCCTTTCATTCTACGTAATGCCTCACGTACCTCCACCACACTTACATTCTGCTCTTCTTCACTCCTAAAAGATGGTATACCTCCCTGGCCAGTGCATGAAATTACCGCCTCCCTTTCTTCCTCAACATTTAAAAGTTCCTCATAATATTCTTGCCAGACATTTTTCTTAACAAACTACTTAGACTATACAACAAACATTGTCCTATAAAAACGAAACAGATCACAAACAAACGGCTTGGTTGCCCATGGCTAACCAGCAGCATTCTGAAATCCATTGATAAGAAACACCAATATGAAAAGCAATATAGACAGGGCTTAATACACAAAGATATTCTTAAACACTATTCATCAGTCCTCACCAAAGTAATAAAGAAAGCCAAACAACTATACTACTCCAGTAGATTCACTGACACAAGAGGAGATATAAAAAAGACCTGGAAAACACTCTCTCAGATTCTAGGGACCCACAAACTGAAAAAAAAACAAGAATATTGTCCTAACTAAACCTAATGAAACACCACTGCAACCCACCGACACAGCTAACAAGATAAACGACTTCTTCTCAACCATAGGTTCTAATCTCGCCAATAAAATCCCATGTACCAATGCCCATGCCGGGGACTACCTAGATGGGAATTTCCCAAATTCCTTCTATCTTGCTCCAACTGAGCCCACGGAAGTCACCGAGATTATAAAGTCACTTAAAAATAACTCAGGGAATCTGTCTCATGTCCCACCATTATTGTACAAGAGAGTGGCCCATGTCCTCTCGCATACTATCTCATTGCTTTTTAACAAGTCACTAGAAGCTAGCGCCTTCCCGAAACTACTCAAGATCGCAAGGGTTACACCAATACATAAAGGTGGTGACCCTACAGATTTAAACAACTATAGGCCAATATCAAACTTACCATTGCTATCCAAAATCTTTGAGAAACTCGTGCACAGGAGACTGTACAGTGGATCCCCACATAGCGATATTAATCCGTGCAAGAGAGCTCATTGTTATGCGAAATTATCGTTATGCGAATGAATTTTCCCCATAAGAAATAATGGAAATCAAATTAATCCGTGCAAGACCCCCAAAAGTATGAAAAAAAATTTTTTACCACATGAAATATACATTTTCCTACACACAAAGAGAAGGATACATGCACAATAGTAGAGTAGTACATGCACAATATATATTGTGCATGTACTATACTACTCTACTAAATGAAGAATAAATGACACTTACCTTTATTGAAGATGCAGGAATGATTGATGAGACACTGTGTCCTGGGAGTGCCTTTTCCTCCTGAGTACTGTAGGTCCTGTTTGGCATTTTCTTCCAGAACAGGCCTTATCACACTGTGTATGCCACTACGATTCTTAAATCTCTCAAACCAACCTTTGCTGGCTTTAAATTCACCAATATGAGCACTAGTTCCAGGCATTTTTCCCTGTTCACCTGGGTGTTAGTCGACTGGTGTGGGTTGCATCCTGGGAGAGAAGATTAAGGATCCCAATGGAAATAAGTTAGACAGTCTTCGATGACACTGACTTTTTTGGGTTATCCTGGGTGGCAAATCCTCTGGGGTTAATTGTTTCTTGGTATTCTCAATAAGCCACACCAACAACGGTGCTACAGCAGCAGCAGCAGCAGCTGACAGTGCTACAGCAGCAGCAGCAGCTGACAGTGCTACAGCAGCAGCAGCAGCTGACAGTGCTACAGCAGCAGCAGCAGCTGACAGTGCTACAACAGCAGCAGACGATGCTACAGCAGCAGCAGACGATGCTACAGCAGCAGCAGCAGCTGACGGTGGTACAGCAGCAGCTGACAGTGCTACAGCAGCAGCAGACGATGCTACAGCAGCAGCAGACGGTACTACAGCAGCAGCAGCAGCTGACGGTGGTACAGCAGCAGCAGCAGCTGACAGTGCTACAGCAGCAGCAGACGATGCTACAGCAGCAGCAGACGATGCTACAGCAGCAGCAGACGGTACTACAGCAGCAGCAGACAGTACTACAACAGCAGCAGCAGCAGCTGACGGTGGTACAACAGCAGCAGCAGCTGACAGTGCTACAGCAGCAGCAGACGATGCTACAGCAGCAGCAGACGGTACTACAGCAGCAGCTGTACCACCAATAGTAGCGATGGTTGATTGGGGTTTATTATACAACCTGGCCAGCTCGGAGACACGCACTCCACTTTCATACTTATCAATGATCTTTTTCTTCATCTCTATAGTAATTCTCACCCTTATTGCTGTAGGGTTGGCACTAGAAGCTTTCTTGGGGCCCATGGTCACTTACTTTGCAGATAAAATCACCAAAAACACTGTAATAATACGAAATGTTCCGATTGTATGCTTGGATGTTACCGCGGAGGCTGGCTGGTAAACAATGCCACCGGCGGAACATGTGAGGCTGGCTAAGGGCGCACATTAGACGCGTCTCGGACGAACAGCGTTGAGCGGATTTTTTAGCGGTATGCGAGGCAAAATCTTGGCAATAAAATGTAGCGGTATGCTGATTTAACGTTATGCAAGGCCAACGGTATGCGGGGGTCCACTGTATTCATTTATAACGTCACAAAACATACTCAACCCCTGCCAATTTGGATTCAGGAAAAATAAAAGCACTAACGATGCAATTATAAGAATGCTAGATCTGCTTTACACAGCATTGGAAAATAAGGAATATCCACTAGGAATTTTTATTGACCTAAGAAAAGCTTTTGACACAGTAGACCACGGCATCCTACTCCACAAACTTGACCATTATGGTATAAGAGGCCATGCACTTTCATATTTCAAATCTTACCTTACTAATAGGTATCAGTATGTCACCATTAAAGACACAGCATCAACAACACAGCCACTTGATACTGGAGTTCCGCAGGGAAGTGTCCTTGGTCCCCTGCTCTTCCTCATATACATCAATGATCTTCCAAACGTATCTCGACACCTGAACCCCATTCTCTTTGCTGACGACACAACTTATGTCATCTCTCACCCTAATCTTGCAACCCTCAACACCATTGTTAATGAGGAGCTGATCAAAATATCAACTTGGATGACAGCCAATAAACTTACGCTTAACGTTGACAAAACCTACTACATTATGTTTGGTAGCAGAGCAGGAGATGCGCAAATTAACATTAAGATCGACAACACTCTAATTACCAGGCATAATGAGGGCAAATTCCTAGGCCTATACCTCGACAACAACCTGAACTTCAGCACCCATATCCAACACATAACCAAAAAAGTATCCAAAACGGTTGGGATCCTCTCCAAGATACGATACTACGTGCCGCAAACTGCCCTTCTCACACTATACCATTCACTTACATATCCATACCTCACCTATGCTATCTGTGCTTGGGGTTCAACTGCAGCAACACACCTAAAGCCAATAATAACCCAGCAAAAAGCCGCAGTAAGAATAATCACTAAATCCCATCCCTGGCAACACACCCCCCCACTCTTCATAGATCTAAACTTACTCCCTGTTCAGTACATCCACACTTACTACTGTGCAATCTACATCTACAGGACCTTAAATTCCAATGTTAACCTTGACCTAAAACGCTTTCTTGATAGTTGTGACAGAACCCACAGGCACAACACCAGACACAAACATCTCTATGACATTCCCCGTGTCCGACTAAACCTTTACAAAAATTCAATGTATGTCAAAGGCCCTAAAATCTGGAACACCCTACCTGAAAATTCCAAAACTGCAGACACATTCATCACCTTCAAAACTACCATCAGAAAACATCTTATCTCCATGATACACCCTGTCAACTAATAATACGAATACCACCTGGTGGTTCACACTTACACTCGCTCACCCATTTGACCATAAACAGAAATATCAATCTCAATCTCAAAATAATGAATCTTAACTAGTCATAAGTTGGCCTGTGATACTCCAATGCTGAAACTACGTATAGTGCCAAAACAAAAGCATTCACATTGCTAAACTCACAACTAGTATTTAGTCACTTAGCCATAATACCAACTTATCTCATAATTTTGTAACATTTTAAACCTAAGATTTAATATAAGTCTGCCCGAAATGCCTAGCCATGCTAGGCGTTCTAGTGGTACACTCTGTAATTATTGTTTTACTACATGTAAACCACACAATAACCAAATTCTGTTAACTCAGCATTGTAATACTTATAGAGAATAAAGTTTGAATTTGAATTTGAATTTGAATCTACCTAATACCTCCCTCTCCCCATCTACTAACTCCCCTACTCTGTTTTTAACTGACAAATCCATACTTTCCCTAGGCTTTCTTAACTTGTTTAACTCCAAAATTTTTTCTTATTTTCATTAAAATTTCTTGACAGTGCCTCTCCCACTCTATCATCTGCTCTCCTTTTGCACTCTCTCACCACTCTCTTCACATTTCTTTTACTCTCTATATACTCTGCTCTTCTTATAACACTTCTGCTTTGTAAAAACCTCTCATAAGCTACCTTTTTCTCTTTTATCACACCCTTTACTTCATCATTCCACCAATCACTCCTCTTTCCTCCTGCTCCCACCCTCCTATAACCACAAACTTCTGCCCCACATTCTAATACTGCATTTTTAAAACTATTCCAACCCTCTTCAACCCCCCCACTACTCATCTTTGCACTAGCCCACCTTTCTGCCAATAGTCGCTTATATCTTGCCCGAACTTCCTCCTCCCTTAGTTTATATACTTTCACCTCCCTTTTACTTGTTGTTGCCACCTTCCTCTTTTCCCATCTACCTCTTACTCTAACTGTAGCTACAACTAAATAATGATCCGATATATCAGTTGCCCCTCTATAAACATGTACATCCTGGAGCCTACCCATCAACCTTTTATCCACCAATACATAATCTAACAAACTTCTTTCATTACGTGCTACATCATACCTTGTATATTTATTTATCCTCTTTTTCATAAAATATGTATTACTTATTACCAAATTTCTTTCTACACATAGCTCAATTAAAGGCTCCCCATTTACATTTACCCCTGGCACCCCAAATTTACCTACTACTCCCTCCATAACATTTTTACCCACTTTAGCATTGAAATCCCCAACCACCATTACTCTCACACTTGATTCAAAACTCCCCACACATTCACTCAATATTTCCCAGAATCTCTCTCTCTCCTCTACACTTATATTTATCTTTCTTTCTTCTTTCATTCAACACACCGGCCGTATCCCACCGAGGCGGGGTGGCCCAAAAGGAAAAACGAAAGTTTCTCCTTTTACATTTAGTAATATATACAGGAGAAGAGGTTACTAGCCCCTTGCTCCCGGCATTTTAGTCGCCTCTTACAACACGCATGGCTTACGGAGGAAGAATTCTGTTCCACTTCCCCATGGAGATAAGAGGAAATAAACAAGAATAAGAACTAGAAAGAAAATAGAAGAAAACCCAGAGGGGTGTGTATATATGTGCTTGTACATGTATGTGTAGTGGGACCTAAGTGTAAGTAGAAGTAGCAAGACGTACCTGAAAACTTGCATGTTCATGAGACAGAAAAAAGGACACCAGCAATCCTACCATCATGTAAAACAATTACAGGCTTTCGTTTTACACTCACTTGGCAGGACGGTAGTACCTCCCTGGGCGGTTGCTGTCTACCAACCTACTACCTAATACTTATATTTATATATTTATATTTATCTCCCACTTAGGCAGGGTGACCTAAAAGTGAAAGAAACACTTTCATCATCATTCACACACAATCACTGTCTTTGCAGAGGCATTCAGATATGACACTTTAGATATCACTCCATACAACCAGTATCCCAAACCCCTCCTTCAAAGTGCAGGCATTGTACTTCCCACCTCCAGGACTCAAGTCCCACTAACTGGTTTCCCGGAATCCCTTCACAAAATATTGCCCTCCTCACACTCCAACAGCTTGTCAGGTCCCAAAAACTATTCATCTCCATTCACTCCTATCTAACATGCACACTCATGCCTGCTGAATGTCCAAGCCTTTTGCACATGAAATCTCTCTTACCCCCTCCCTCCATCCTTTCATAAGATGACCCCTATGCCTCCTCCCCTTCACTACAGATTTATACACCCTCCAAGTCATTCTATTTTGCTCCATCCTCTCTGAATGACCAAACCATCTCAACAACCCTTCTTCAGCCCTTTGAATAATACTTTTTGTAACTCCACACATGCTAATTACCACACTGTGAATTCTCTGCATGTATATAGTACCATATGTTTTTCCTTACAGCTACGGTGTGACAGATGCAGGGCTGAAGGCATTGTGCTTATGTTCTCCAGATAACCATGTGCTCAGAAGAGGGCGGCACTTGCATGAATTGAGGGTGCGGTCATTTCACTTGAACCCCTGCTGCTCTACACTTGAAGAGGTGAATGAGAGAAACATGCATTTAGTGAATGAAAAATGGAAACAGTTTCACTTGTAAACAGGAAATTTTGTGATACCTGCAAATTAAAGATTTCTAAGGCCTCAAAGACTGTAACCTTTTCAAATTTGTGGATTCAGCTCTACAGTGTGTTTTACTGTCTCATGGGACTTTTTATGAATTGCTTCCCAAGAATAGGTTAGCTTAGGTAAGGTTCATCAGGAAACAGGACAAGCATTTCCTGATGTAGGTCTTAGATGATGACCCATTGTTGGAGCTTTTGGTCATCTGACCGAGGCTTTCCACTAGCTTACCGTCCCAAACCTTTTAAAAATTATGGTCTAAGAATGTTATGCAGTTTGTCATTGATCATGCTCATGTATAGCAAAAAAAAAATTGTGATTTCAATAAGCCTGCTTCATATACAGTCTTGTAGCAATTTTGGGTTAAGTGTACCCTTCTTTGGAAGTCTGTGTTTTGAAAGAGGCCTTTCTATATTGCTTTATACTGTAGAGGAGAATAATAAAAATAATTTAATAATAATTATTTGGGAAGTTGTTAGTCTTGGGTGTCTGTTCTTTCAAGAAATTTACAAGTGCTTGTACATTAAGCCATTAATGCAACAATGATGTTAAAGAAGAAATATTCACATTTATATTCAAGAGTGATACTAGGGTCATCAGGATCATAAGCTCTAGAAAAGAGATGTGCTTTCAACTGAGATTTAAAAGCATGAACAGATTCCTGACCCTTAACACACTGGCAACCTGTTAAACACTAGGAGCTACATAAGAAAAGGCTCTTTCTGTGAGTGATTTCTTTCCAACAGCATGGGACTCAGTCAATCTGAAAGGGTCTGCAAGAGTTCACAGAAACATTCTTGAGGCTGATGTAAAAGGTACAGTCATATGAACCTACCTGGCACTGGATAGAAGAGGGCTTTCCAGTTTCCATACTAGAACAAAAGAGAAGAGAGGTTTCCAATTTCCATACTGGAACAGGAAAGATGAAGGGTTTTCTGTGTTAATTGGCATAGTGCGTGTATTTATATATTTTTTTTTTTTCAACAAGTCGGCCGTCTCCCACTGAGGCAGGGTGACCCAAAAAAGAAAGAAAATCCCCAAAAAGAAAATACTTTCATCATCATTCAACACTTTCACCACACTCACACAGGGGAGAGTTTTCTAGATTTAACCAACATAGATGAGAAGAGGGTTTAGGGCTTCTGAAACTAACCTTGCACTTGAAAGAGGACTTTTTGCCTCCTGGTTCCTGCAAGGTGGAATATCTTGCATCCTGTGTTTTCAGCTTAGCAAATCATTTTCTGTAACTCATGATTAATTTGTAATATACTTAAAATTTAGCTTTTATTCACATTTCACTGTTTTAAGTTAATTATATTCTATATCTTTCAACAGGTTGACATTCTAGGAACAGGTATTAGCCAATATGGAGTTGCCTTCCTGCTCAAACATCTGCCTTCTCTGAGGTCTCTGGGAAATTGTACTAATGTCACAGAGGCAATAGAAGCTTTAGTTGGCAATAAATCTCTCCGGCGCAATACTTTCATGGGCAGGTTACGGAAGTATGCTAGTAGATTCAAACTTAACAGGTATGTTATTGTTTATTATAGTAATTGCTTTTCATTTCAATCCCCTAGCAAAACCTTTTTAGATTCCCTCCTTGATAGATGTGTATCAGAGAAGGCAATTAAAATGCCAAGAGTAAGAAGTAGGTTATCTGTTCTCAGCAACCAGAAACTAAAAAAAATAACATGGCTTTTGGAACATGTTAAAATGTTGTTTTTGAAGATTTGTTAAAACTGAAATTTTGCTACTAATAATGACAAAAGTACATAGTGGATATTGTATTTATTTTTAAGTGCACTTATCACTGGTAATGTTCTTCATATTTTTGTCCAATTGTCTGAAAACCACTGTGCATAATTAAAATGTTCATCCTACCTGTATTGTGTTCTTTTTTTTCAGGTTGTTTATGACTCTGACTTTTTCCATATTCTTGATGTCCTCACATCTCACACTCCTGCTATTTTCAGTCCTCATCTGACTCCTTGGTGTGTAGAAAAAGCGTGTGAATCATTCAGGATAATAGACCATAATTTTCTTAACTTTACACTTAGTGTAGATTGCTGCACCTAATCTTATGACACATTTATGTGCATAATTGATTAGGTGTGGGGTTGCCAAAAATATTAAATGATTGAGAGGACAGATGAGGGATTGTTGAGGTGATTTAAACATTTAGAGAGGATGGAACAAAATAGGATGACTAGGGTCGTGTATAAATTTGAGGTGGAGGGAAGGAAGGGTAAGGGTTGTGCCAGAAAAGGTTGGAGGTAAGGGGTAAAGGAAGTTACAAGGATTAGGAGCTTGGACATTTATCAGGCTTGTGTGAGTGAATTAGATAGGAGTGGGTGGAGGCAAGTGGTTATTATAACTTTACATGCTGTTGGAGTATGAGCAAGGTAACATTTATGAAGGATTTTCAAAGTACTGTACAGTGCCTGCACTCTGAAGGAAGGGGTGGGGATGTTGCAGTTCAGAGGACCATCTAAACTGTGATGTCGTCATGCTTCTGGTAAGACAGTGAATGCGGTAGTGAAAGTGTTTCCTCTTTTGTTTTTTTGAGTCACCCTTGGGGGATGGTTGTTGTTAAAAAAAAAAATTGCACTGGTAATGTTGAACATGCTAAAAGTCAGGTGCCATCATTGGAGCTTGCATCCACTGCCTTGATAAGCTTTTCCATAGCCCTACCTGTGTAGGTATACTTAAAAGTTCCTTTTAACTCCCATTTCTGGGGGCTGTAGTAAAAGATGTGTAATGTGTTAAAAAAAAAAAAAGTATACTACAACATGTCTGTAGAATGGCTAACGACATTGTCAAGAAGAAGTACCTTGAATGCAGAATCTTTCTGATTAGATATACTAAACAGTGCCATAATCTGAACCCATTTGTTAGACCAACAATGAGTAAATATGCCATTTCCTTATGCTTTAAAGCATTAGTTTTCAGGGAAGTTCCTTGATGCTGGTAAGAGTCTCTTGATTAAGGAATTAAACTTGTTTTCCCCTTCTTGGATCAAACCTGATTTCCTCCCATTACCTGGGTGCTGAATGGTCCCTATGGGTTTAGCACTTCCCCTAAATAAAATGATAACAATTCTCTGGTAAATTTGCAATATTTTTCACTTAAAATCTCCCAATGTGCTGAAACAGAAAACTGTATAAAGTGATTTTTAACCCTTAAACTGTCCAAACGTAGATCTTCGTTCGCTCGCGTAGTGCTCCGAAAATAGATCTACGTTTTTTTTACATTCTTTCTTATGAAGAAAATCAAGGTCGGAGTGCTACATGCGCAAACGTAGATCTACGTTTGGACAGTTTAAGGGTTAACCACTTTGAACCCAGGTACAGTTTGCTGCCTCTTGCTGATGTAAATTTTTGATGGAATTCACTTACACGATAACACTATCTAACTGGGAGTGAATGCTTGATCAAGGTTACTATTATAGGCTTATGTTATCCTTTTTAAACTCAGCAGAGTAGTCTTTAGTATCTGTATGGTCAGCAGATGCACACATCAGAAAATAAAATTTTGAGGCATTTGCTGCTCTTAAGCTTTCAGATTATGCAGCACTAGATTCACAGGCTTATAATGGCACACCTAATTATACACCCACATAGGCATATCGTTCAAATATTAAAAAAAGGTTCCTTGAAATATAAGGCATCTCATTGACAAGCATTGAGAAAATACTGGCAAAATTCATTAGAGAAAAGTGAATAAAAAGGAACAAAAGGCTGCTGACTAGCAAACCATACAATTTTCAATTAATAAATTCTTCATATCAAATCTTTTCTCCATGGGAAAGTGGAACAGAATTCTTCCTTTGTAAACCATGTTTATCGTAAGAGGCGACTAAAATGCCGGGACCAAGGGGCTCGTAACCCCTTCTGTATACATTACTAAATTTAAAAAGAGAAACTTTCGTTTTTCTTTTTAGGTCACTCTGTCTCGGTGGGATATGGCCAGTTCGTTGAAGAAAAAAAAATGAAGTCTTTTAAGCTACTTTAACAAATTGCATTTATTTGTCATAGGTTTTAAAGATGCATTTAATAGATTTCCTCGTGAGAGGTTGCTTTGGTAATAGTGAGATATAGAAGGAATAGAAGACAAGCTATTGCAGTTGATGAAAAATTTTCTGTTTGAAAGGAAATTACAGAGTGGTACAAGGTAAAAAATCTCAGCAGAACACCACAGGGATTGGTTTTTGTCCTAACAGTCTTAACCCATAAGTTTTCTTTGAAAAATAACTGATTTTGCTAAATTGGATTATATACAATTCATCCAGTTATATGAATTTATGTAACTAGGTTAGGATGTTATTTTTGAATTCCTCTTTAGTCACTGCAGAACCACTATTACATATGTAGCAAACAGGTAATAACTTGTGTTCCACTTTTTAGATCTGTCTAACATCAAAGTTTATGCAGGTCTTAGCAAGGTTGGGTTAGGTCACTTAAGATTTTTTCTCCTAAAATCTTCATAAAGACCTCTTTACAGACACCATATTATCACTTTCAGACCTATGGAAAACTATTTAAATGCTCCAGAATTGCATGTACTAATTAGGCAGTGATTTGGCTGGGGTACCAGAGCTCTTCACATATTGTTAATTGGCTTTGATTGTAAACACTCAGCAATCATGGCATTGTAATGTTTAGGCTGGGATTGTGTTTAAGTTTTCTTTTATTTTTCAGTCACTGCTCTCGTAAATTTTTTAACATCCTCCAATGCAGGAATATCTCATTCTCACTTTGGCCTCAGTTTCAGAGTTAAATACAGTGGTACCTTGACTTATGAGTGCCCCAACTTACGAGTTTTCTGAGTTACGAGCCGTTGCTCAGTCAGTTTTTTGCTTTGAGTTGTGAGCCAAAATTTGAGTTACGAGCTAAAAAAAAATATTTACTGAAAATGACATTTGGCAAGAACCCCAGCCTAAATGGCACAATGATAGGTGGTTTTGGGACTTGGTACTTATAAAACAATGCTAGTGCGATGTTCTCACTGAAGGTAATCATGTAATTATCTTTAGTTATTCTACAAAAAAAAATAAAGTTGCTAAATTTTTGACATTTGCAAAATATCTTGCCCTTTACTTCACACAAATCCCAAAATATTTGGAATATTTCCAATATTCTACAGGTCAATTGTAGAACAAAAATTTTTTTTATGATTCTTGTCATTGTTATTGCATTTACAGTGGACCCTCAATTAACAATATTAATCCATTCCAGAGAGCTTGTCCTTAACCGATTTTATCGTTTTTTTTTTTTTTTTTTCTCAACAAGTTGACCATTTCCCACCGAGGCAGGGTGACCCAAAAAAGAAAGAAAATCCCCAAAAAGAAAATACTTTCATCATCATTCAACACTTTCACCACACTCACACATTATCACTGTTTTTGCAGAGGTGATCAGAATACAAGTTTAGAAGCATACACATATAAAGATACACAACATATCCCTCCACACTGCCAATATCCCAAACCCCTCCTTTAAAATGCAGGCATTGTACTTCCCATTTCCAGGACTCAAGTCCGACTATATGAAAATAACAGGTTTCCCTAAATCCCTTCACTAAATATTACCCTGCTCACACTCCAACAGATCGTCAGGTCCCAAGTACCATTCGTCTCCATTCACTCCTATCTAACACGCTCACGCACGCTTGCTGGAAGTCCAAGCCCCTTGCCCACAAAACCTCCTTTACCCCCTCTCTCCAACCCTTTTGAAAACGACCCCTACCCTGCCTTCCTTCCCCTATAGATTTATATACTTTCCATGTCATTCTACTTTGATCATTCTCTCTAAATGACCAAACCACCTCAACAACCCCTCTTCTGCCCTCTGACTAATACTTTTATAAACTCCACACCTTTTCCTAATTTCCACACTCCGAATTTTCTGCATAATATTTACACCACACATTGCCCTTAAACAGGACATCTCCACTGCCTCCAACCGTCTCTTCGCTGCTGCATTTACCACCCAAGCTTCACACCCATATAAGAGAGTTGGTACTACTATACTTTCATACATTCCCTTCTTTGCCTCCATAGATAACGTTTTTTGACTATACATATACCTCAATGCACCACTCACCTTTTTTCCCTCATCAATTCTATGCTTAACCTCATCCTTCATAAATCCATCCGCCGACACGTCAACTCCCAAGTATCTGAAAACATTCACTTCTTCCATACTCCTCCCCAATTTGATATCCAATTTTTCTTGATCTAAATCATTTGATACCCTCATCACCTTACTCTTTTCTATGTTCACTTTCAACTTTCTACCTTTACACACATTCCCAAACTCATCCACTAACCTTTGCAATTTTTCTTTAGAATCTCCCATAAGCACAGTATCATCAGCAAAAAGTAACTGTGTCAATTCCCATTTTGAATTTGATTCCCCAAAATTTAATCCCACCCTTCTCCCGAACACCCTAGCATTTACTTCCTTTACAACCCCATCTATAAATATATTAAACAACCATGGTGACATTACACATCCCTGTCTAAGACCTACTTTTACCGGGAAGTAGTTTCCCTCTCTTCTACACACCCTAACCTGAGCCTCACTATCCTCATAAAAAACTCTTTACAGCATTTAATAACTTATCACCTATTCCATATACTTGCAACATCTGCCACATTGCTCCTCTATCCACTCTATCATAGGCCTTTTCTAAATCCATAAATGCAATAAAAACTTCCCTACCTTTATCTAAATACTGTTCACATATATGCTTCAATGTAAACACTTGATCTACACATCCCCTACCCACTCTGAAACCTCCTTGCTCATCCGCAATCTTACATTCTGTCTTACCTCTAATTCTTTCAATTATAACCCTACCGTACACTTTTCCTGGTATACTCAGTAAACTTATTCCTCTATAATTTTTACAGTCTCTTTTGTCCCCTTTCCCTTTATATAAAGGGATTATACATGCTCTCCGCCAATCCCTAGGTACCTTCCCCTCTTTCATACATTTATTAAACAAAAGTACCAACCACTCCAACACTATATCCCCCCTGCTTTTAACATTTCTGTCATGATCCCATCAGTTCCAGCTGCTTTACCCCCTTTCATTCTACGTAATGCCTCACGTACCTCCCCCACACTTAGATTCTGCTCTTCTTCACTCCTAAAAGATGGTGTACCTCCCTGACCAGTGCATGAAATTACTGCCTCTCTTTCTTCCTTAACATTTAAAAGTTCCTCAAAATATTCTCACCATCTACCTACTACCTCCATCTCCCCATCTACTAACTCCCCTACTCTGTTTTTAACTGACAAATCCATACTTTCCCTAGGCTTTCTTAACTTGTTTAACTCTCTTCAAAATTTTTTCTTATTTTCATTAAAATTTCTTGACAGTGCCTCAACCACTCTGTAATGTGCTCTCCTTTTGCACTCTCTCACCACTCTCTTTACCTTTCTTTTACTCTCCATATACTCTGCTCTTCTTATAACACTTCTGCTTTGTAAAAACCTCTCATAAGCTACCTTTTTCTCTTTTATCACACCCTTTACTTCATCATTCCACCAATCACTCCTCTTTCCTCCTGCCCCCACCCTCCTATAACCACAAACTTCTGCCCCACATTCTAATACTGCATTTTTAAAACTATTCCAACCCTCTTCAACCCCCCCACTACTCATCTTTGCACTAGCCCACCTTTCTGCCAATAGTCGCTTATATCTCACCCGAACTTCCTCCTCCCTTAGTTTATACACTTTCACCTCCCTCTTACTTGTTGTTGCCACCTTCCTCTTTTTCCATCTACCTCTTACTCTAACTGTAGCTACAACTAAATAATGATCCGATATATCAGTTGCCCCTCTATAAACATGTACATCCTGGAGCCTACCCATCAACCTTTTATCCACCAATACATAATCTAATAAACTACTTTCATTACGTGCTACATCATACCTTGTATATTTATTTATCCTCTTTTTCATAAAATATGTATTACTTATTACCAAATTTCTTTCTACACATAGCTCAATTAAAGGCTCCCCATTTACATTTACCCCTGGCACCCCAAATTTACCTACTACTCCCTCTATAGCATTTTTACCCACTTTAGCATTGAAATCCCCAACCACCATTACTCTCACACTTGATTCAAAGCTCCCCATGCATTCACTCAACATTTCCCAAAATCTCTCTCTCCTCTACACTTCTCTCTTCTCCAGGTGCATACACGCTTATTATAACCCACTTTTCACATTCAATCTTTATTTTACTCCACATAAACCTTGAATTTATACATTTATACATTTATAGGAAAATTTATTTGATGTACGAGCAAATTGAATGATGAGCTCGGTCACAGAACGAATTAAGCTCGTAAGTCATGGTACCACTGTACTGGTATTACCTTGTACATAAAATTATACATCAGCTGCCACGATAGATAATAGCAGGCGTTTGTAGACAGCAAGCTCTAGCTCATGAGCTGTGCTTCTTTTTTTGTTAATGTGTGAAAGAGAATGGATAATACATTAAATAATATATATTTTTCCCCCATCAGGGTGAAGGAAGACTGTGTATCTGCCTCGAAATTGGTGGTGATAACAACACTTTGTCCAGAGCTTCGGGACTTAACTCTGACACACAGGTTTTGTGAGGTCGACCTAGAGAGGTTAGCTGACCTCCACAAATCACCCTCACACTTTAGATTACATCTAAGTCAGTTGAAATTCCTCAAGGTTAGTGTAGGGTGAAAGGTGCAAAATTGTTTATTTTTTTATCTCTGTTAGTGAACATCATTTTATTATATATACAGTAGGGCCCCACTTATTTGGCAGGTTAGGTTCCAGGCTACTGCTGGAAAGCAGACTTCGCCGGTAAGCAGAACTCCATTTTTTCTATTTATAAATGCATATAAATGCCAGATAACAAGTTTACACTAACTTATATTAAGTTAACAATAGAACTAGGCATTAAAAAGTAAAATACACACACAGTACACTCATTATTTACCTCAAAATATTTGTAGTCTTAATGTAGGGCAAAAGGTGAGTAGTATTTACTCTAAGAAGTCAGGTGTGGTGGCCCTCCTGGCCACCCCACCCACACATACTATACCATGATGCTTAAAGCCCCCTAGAGTGATAAAATGCATGTACAGTACACGCATTACTTACCTTAAAATATTTGTAGTCTTAATGGTCTTAATGTTGGGTGAGAGGTGAAAAGTATTTATTTATAGAAAGTCGTGTGGGAGGTATGGCATCCTGCCTGGCCACTTATACCTACTACGACATTAAGCTCCCTAAAGCGATAAAATGCATATATAGTACACTCATTAATTACCTTAAAATATTTGTAGTCTTAATGTAGGGTGAGAGGTGAGTTTTGTTTGTATAAAGTCAGGTTGGGAAGTATGGGTAGCCAGGAAGGGCAGCCCTCGCCACCTCACCCACGCATAATGTAAACAAACCAGATGAACGCATCTGGTTTTCGTCACCAGTCCTACAAGTTGCCTGGCTACCACAAGTCCTACAAGTTGCCTGGCTACCACAAGTCCTACAAGTTGCCTGGCTACTACAAGTCCTACAAGTTGCCTGGCTACCACAAGTCCTACAAGTTGCCTGGCTACCACAAGTCCTACAAGTTGCCTGGCTACTACAAGTCCTACAAGTTGCCTGGCTACCACAAGTCCTACAAGTTGCCTGGCTACCACAAGTCCTACAAGTTGCCTGGCTACCACAAGTCCTGCAAGTTTCCTGGCTACCACAAATCCTACAAGTTGCCTGGCTACCACAGGTCCTACAAGTTGCCTGGCTACCACAAGTCCTACAAGTTGCCTGGCTACCACAAGTCCTACAAGTTGCCTGGCTACCACAAGTCCTACAAGTTGCCTGGCTACCACAAGTCCTACAAGTTGCCTGGCTACCACAAGTCCTACAAGTTGCCTGGCTACCACAAGTCCTGCAAGTTTCCTGGCTACCACAAATCCTACAAGTTGCCTGGCTACCACAGGTCCTACAAGTTGCCTGGCTACCACAAGTCCTACAAGTTGCCTGGCTACCACAAGTCCTACAAGTTGCCTGGCTACCACAAGTCCTACAAGTTGCCTGGCTACCACAAGTCCTACAAGTTGCCTGGCTACCACAAGCCCTGCAGGTTGCCTGGCTACCACAAACCCTGCAAGTTGCCTGGCTACCACAAGTCCTACAAGTTGCCTGGCTACCATAAGTCCTACAAGTTGCCTGGCTACCACAAGTCTTACAAGTTGCCTGCCTACCACAAGTGATACAAGTTGCCTGGCTACCACAAGCCCTGCAAGTTGCCTGGCTACCACAAGTCCTACAAGTTGCCTGGCTACCACATGTCCTACAAGTTGCTTGGCTACCACAAGTTGCCTGGCTACCACAGGTCCTACAAGTTGCCTGGCTACCACAAGTCCTACAAGTTGCCTGGCTACCACAAGTCCTACAAGTTGCCTGGCTACCACAAGTCCTACAAGTTGCCTGGCTACCACAAGTCCTACAAGTTGCCTGGCTACCACAAGTCCTACAAGTTGCCTGGCTACCACAAGTCCTACAAGTTGCCTGGCTACCACAAGTCCTACAAGTTGCCTGGCTACCACAAGTCCTACATGTCACCTGGCTACCACATCTCATATTTATGTTAATTTATTCTACTGTGGGGTATATTTAGATGGATTAAGCAAAATGTCTATATTAATGTTTTGTACGATATTTTACACGGTATTGTTTTTTTCTTCATTCTTTCTGTTTGCATTCAGTATGTACTTATCTTCCTGTGTTTCTTAATATGTAGCATCTAAACCTACATTATTTTTTCTGCAATTTAGAAGGCCTGGTTTGAAATTGAGCCTTAATAGCAGTGATCCTTGGAACCATTAGCATATATATTAAAAATTTTGATCTACACTGATGCTCAAGTGGGATTGTTTAAGAGCATTTCATCTTGCAGCACCTGAGTCTGGTCAACATCGCTTCACGGTCTGTATCAGGTGCAGTGCAAGCTGTGGGGCAGCAGCTGACGGCTTTAACAGTTCGATGTCGAGGGTTAGATGTTCCAGTGGTTTTTGACACATGCATCAACCTCAAATATCTTACCATGGAAGGAGAGGATTGTTCAGCTCCTTATGAAGTATGTATTTTTACTGTATACATGAGTTCCATTATTTCACATTTGTATTACTTGGTAAGGCAAAAAAGTAGTGGCATGTAACTATCTACTTTATGAGAAAGTGAGAGAGTCGATCAATAACATCTTCGTCTTCGTAGTGTTAAATATTTTTCCCAGAAGACAGCTGGAGCCAATGCCCTAAGCATGATGTATACTTTGGGAAGTTTAGCTGATGAGTAAGTACAGGGCTGCATAATATTTTGAGTATTCTCATGTACATTTTGTATTGGGTAACCTGAATACTTTGACTTAGTGATTATTTCATTTTTTCATATGTTTTGAACAGTTGCATGTAATCATGGTGGAGACTCAATCTTCCATCCATTAAGTGTGAAATGGACATGCTACCTACCCATACTCACTTTTGCTCAGGAATGTGCAGTGAAAATGAATGATGCAGTGAAGGAAAGCTACACATTTTAGTTTCTATGGAGTATTTACCCAAGCAGTGCTAAACCTAATTAGTAAAAGCCAGTATAAATCTACAAACTGCTACATTTTAAGAACGAAATTTCTAGGGCTTGCCTTTTAAATGAGCTAAGGTAGAATATCAGCTCTTTGTTGAATAAATGTAGGAACTCTTAGCTTAACCCTTATACACCCCTCATGTAGAAAGTTAAAACATATAAGCTTTTAGTTTCTGTAGTAGTAGTAGTATCAAAGAAACATTGAGTTATGTTATGGTAATATTTCTTTCATAGGGTTGTTTATATGAAATTATTTCAGTAGGTTTGCAATAGTATAGCAGTAACTGTAAAGTATTTTAATCAGTATATTTTTTACCTGGCAGGCAGTGGAGAATTTTCGACAGACAGCTCTAATCAAGCTACAAGTAGTTAAGATAAAATGTCACTTGCCTGCCCCATACACAGATATAATTCTCAATAATGCAAGGAGTTTAACACGATTGGAGATAGACTGTCTTTGTGATGTAAGTACTGCATATTTATAAAATTAGAGATGCTCAAAATATATTAAAGATTTAGCATATCTCCTATTTGTGGTGATTAAATTGTTTGATATAAGGCCTCATTTCTTCTTTTTCAAGTCACCGTGCCTCAGTGGAAAACGGCTGGTGTGTTAAAAAAAAAAAAAAGCCTCGGATATACTAAAGTTTGCATAGCAGTAATAGAAACTTATTATTCGATATACAGTAGACCTTCGTTTAACATGGTAGTTACATTCTTGAAAATGCTGTTTTACTTAAAACTGTGTTAGACAAACTGAAGAATTTATGGGAAAAGTAGGGTTACGTTCCTGGGAGTCCCCCGAAAAGCCAAACAGCTTTATTTTAGACCAACGGATCTTTCAAAAATAAAAGTGAATATGTAATTGTAGTTCATTGTTGTGATGTATTATGTTGTTTTTATTGATTAAGATTACAAATGCAACAGAAATAATAGTATTTCTTACCTTAAATTGTGGCTGCTGGTGTTTGTGGATGATTGTGGAGAGTTATGCTGTGGCACTATTGGGCTGAAGTGGATGGTAGAGGTTCTGGTACTGAAGTCGATGGTTGTACTGGAGTGTATATAAACTCTGTAATGGATTTCTCTTCCATTTTACCCCGCAGTACATTATACAACTGACGGTAAGGCATCAGCTGCTCTAGACACTGTTTCAGTGTCCTCTTCAGTGAAAAAGTCTAACTTTAAGTCAGTCAGTAAATCAATCAAGTCAGTAAGTCAGTCAATCAGTAAGTCACTAAATCAGTCAAGTCAGTAAGTCAGTCAATCAAGTCAGTAAGTCAGTCAATCATTGCAGAAACTCATATTTATCTCATTCTTTTTATGTGCACAAAGTGACGCTTCATTATGGCCACAGGCTATCTCGTCTAATATCTCGATTTTCTTTGTTAATTATAAGACTTAAGCGCTTATACCTTTTCTTGCCACTTTCAGCAACACTTGTATGCCTACTGGGTGCCCTGATTGCTTGACAGATTTAAGATATGGCAATTACAAGATCTAAACCCCTAGCAGAAGATGGTACGTACTAAACGCAAATGAACCAAAGACTGGGACATGGGTGGTGGGGGTGGCAGAGGGTGGTAGAGGATGGCGGGGAATGGCAATAGGTCTCCCCCATTGACTCAGTGGTCTAACCCACAGCCAAGCAGAGTGTATCCTGCGGGCAATGCGCGCTCAAAATTTTTTCCCCTCCCACAAACTGAACCGTGTTTAGTTAATTTTACAAAGTGTTATACAAAAATATGCCACAATTCTTCAATAGTGCTATAACCAAAGCGTGGCAAACAAAACTGTGTTAAATGACGGTCTACTGTAGTAAATGTAACTATTTTGCCATAATATTGACCCACCCATACATCATCCCATGCCTAAATAACTTGCTGTAATTTTGTATACTCTCCTTAGATGAGTGACGATCGAGTGGACCAACTGATGCGAAACAAAAGCTTGGAAAAACTGAGGGAATTTGATGTTAGTCGAGCTCCAAAGCTGACGGTAACATCAGCCAGAAAGTTGGTTAAACATTGTCCAAAATTGCTACAACTCCAGGATTTAGGTTGGTAATTTAGTATTCTTTTATATTAAAGTTATCTTCATTCTGAACTCAGTCTGAATCTCATATATTTATGAACATGACTTGAAATTTCAAAATAAATCTTATGTTTTTGTGTGTGTTTGTATATTAGTAAGCAAAAGAGGAAAATGGTGATAATAGTAGAGAGAAACAACTGAAGAATGTGATATTGCTTTCAAAATTAATCCAAGAATTGGTAAACACTTGGTAGTTGTTGACGACAAACTTTCATTGATGCCACTTTTTAGTGAATGAAAAGAGTACCCCTAATCTTTTAACTGTTTCCACTTTTTTCTTTATAATAATAGTAAAAGAATTCAAATATAATAATAATGTGATGAAAGAAACATTGATGAAGGTATCCAGGGGAAACTGCCTGCAGTTCAGAGAGTCATTTGAATTTTTCACTGCCTGCAGTTCAGAGGGTCAGTTTAATTTTTCATTGTCTGCTGCTCAGAAAGTCATTTGAATTTTTTAATTGTGATGTGCTAGCTTCTGGCAAGACAGCTATTGAAAGAATGATGGTGAATGTTCATTTTTCAGGTGACCCTCCATGATGAAAGACAGCCAGCTTGTTCAAAAATATTAAAATTAAAATCCATTAAACAGTGTAAAAATGTTCGTATATTACTATTCTATGAAGTGAAGATCTGAGCCACCCTACTAAGCTGTGGGAGATGGCTGGTGTGTTAATAATAATAATAATAATATGTACTGTAATAGCTGTGTTTTAGATAGTTTATAGCACAGCCTTGGATGAGCATAATATAACAGTTTAAGAGGTTAAAAAATTGCTTACAAAATCTTCAACAGCACTGTGCTTAGAATTCAGTTTTGATACAATATACAGCTGCTGTAGTGAAAGTGTTACTTTAAACATTTTTGTCTTTCAGGTGGATGGAACATATCATCAGAAGAGTTTAATGCATTCCTGAAAGAGACTGAGTTAGAGAACTATGATATTCAAATAGTTTACAAACCTCGCAGAGTTAGGTAAGACAGTTTTCCTCTACCTCCATGAAATTTTACTTGATTAAATATTTATTTTAAATGGATACAAACAATACGCTTGTCCTACTTCATGGTTACTACATTCCTATGGTTCATATACATATTTTAAAGTAGGGAATTGTATATGAAGTATGGTACAGGAGTGCTTTGCTTTATGGGGATTCGCTAATACAGATATTTAAAATAACCAAAAATTCATTTATATGGCTCCCTGATTCACTATTACGGCATCCACATGCCACTGTTTGTTTACATCCTCTATGAGCTCTGCGTCTCTTGATTATGTCTGGAAACTTTCCCAAATTTTAAGTGTCTTAAAGTTATTATGTATTTTATATATACAGTAGTAAACCCCCCCCCCCCCCCATTGCACATACTAGACCTGAATTTTAATATTTGGAAATGCTGAAACAAGACTGGCCTAGTTGACGTGGTAGTCGTATATGAGTGAAGTTGCTGGATTGGTTCCTAGTAGTCCCTATACACTTTGTACTTTTCACAATATTGTGAAATTATCATTTCACATCTTTGTTTATATACTTTTGTTTGTTTGCAGAAATGACACCCACAGTGATGATGACCTTATTGATGACTCTGATGAAGATTCAGATGTTTGGGGACCAATGAGAAATCTTTTCCCTCTTGTAATACTCTAGAGCCAGATTTGCAATATGAAAGCAATTATGTTGTGATAGACAAAATACATATACATAAGGGATCTGCTCATTAATTTTTCATATAAGATTTTTTTTTTTTTTACCTCAACGACCGTCTCCCGCCAAGGCAGGATGACCCATATCACAAAAAAATTAAGTAAAAAGGCTTAATATTTAATTTAAAGGCAATTCATTATAAAAAACTAATAAATAATTTGCTTTACGAATGATGTGTTCAGTGTCTTGTGTGAATGACACTTTGTATCAATGTGTATAACCAATATAATTATCAAGATAGTAAGATTAGAACATGATAATCTTGTTAAATAAAGCTCTATAACTTTTGTTTTTGTCATACTTTTAGATCACATTATTCAGTGGTAAGTGACATTGTCTCCTGCCTCACATTACAGCATTAGGTTCAGAATCTTATTCTGCCATGTAGTATCATTCAGTACCTGATATTTTTAAGCACTAAAATGTGAGCCATTATAAAACTAACTAGCTTATGCAAGGTGTTAATTCAGGACACTAAGTGCTTTCATAAATATTGATTACATAAATAATACTACATGGAATACTGTGACTGACATAACTGGGAGACAAAAATAAAGGGTGGGAGGGAGGGGGTCTCTTCATATGATTTGTTGATCAATAAATATGGGAGACAACAAGTTATTATTACTTACCTATTTTTTTTCAACAAGTCGGCCGTCTCTTCACGAATTCAGAGAAGAAAAATTTGTACTTTTACACAGTAGGAATAGATTAACCACTTCATTGCACTGTTCTTTTTAAATGCATAATTATTACAGCCATGAAGCACCATACTGCATCTGGGGAATGGGAGGCAATCAGGTTTGATGCAATTTTGTAGAGGGCAACCTCAATGTTTAGGATTAAGAGCCCTTTGCCAGCATCAAGACATCACCTTGAAGGGTTATCAGTTAGTAAATGTCCTCAGTGCTAGGTAATCTTAATGCAGTGGTTGGATTTTATAGACTTCCTCAAGGAAAAAAAAGCTATTACCTGCAAGACTGCTGTAAACAGATGAGTAATCACAAATAGCAGAGAGTTCCTGAATCTGTTCATTGCAAAAATGCATAATTATAGCTGGAAAGCTTGTAAGGCACTTGGGAGTCTGAAACAACTGTAATGACTACACAGACATGGGTGCAATCTGGACAAGGCTGTGGAAAAAAAAAATTGAGGCAAATTTATAAGTGTCTAGAACACAATCCTATTTTTCCCATGTTTTTACTTCACATATCTTATGTTGCATGCCAATTTTCAGGAACTTAACCCATGCTTTACAAGGGAGCTTGTTGAACTATATATTCAAAACATCCATGAGTCATCCAGCAATGATTCATTCATTCTTCTCTCTCTCACACACTCACTCTAGTTTTATTACATTCAAAACTGCATTGAACCTGCATTTGTACACACACACAATGGCGAAACTCGACACACATCCTTCAAACAACGTACAGCTGTAAATTATTCTTTCTTTCTTTCAACACACCGGCTGTATCCCACTGAGGCGGGGTGGCCCAAAAGGAAAACGAAAGTTTCTCCTTTTACATTTAGTAATATATACAGGAAAAGAGGTTACTAGCCCCTTGCTCCCGGCATTTTAGTCGCCTCTTACAACACGCATGGCTTACGGAGGAAGAATTCTGTTCCACTTCCCCATGGAGATAAGGGGAAATAAACAAGAATAAGAACTAGAAAGAAAATAGAAGAAAACCCAGAGGGGTGTGTATATATATGCTTGTACATGTATGTGTAGTGTGACCTAAGTGTAAGTAGAAGTAGCAAGACGTACCTGAAATCTTGCATGTTCATGAGACAGAAAAAAAGGACACCAGCAATCCTACCATCATGTAAAACAATTACAGGCTTTCGTTTTACACTCACTTGGCAGGACGGTAGTACCTCCCTGGGCGGTTGCTGTCTACCAACCTACTACCTAGGCTGTAAATTATTATTATTATTATTATTATTATTATTATTATTATTATTATCAAAAAGAAGCGCTAAACCACTTACAGCTGTAAAGAAAATGTAATTCCTCTATTTTGGGTGGGGGGGTTATACAATTTAATTAGTTGTCATAGCAAGCTTTTTGGAATCTGTGGCCAGTATTTTGATTGCTGCTGATATGCAACAGATACATGCAAGAGAGGTTGAAAGGGTCCAAGACTCAACACCTTACATATGTAAGGCCTCTTCAAGGGGGGCTCCTTGGTGTGGTGAAGAGGCTCTTGGTCTGAGGAATTAGACCTGTCGGTCTTCTTCCTCAGACCGAACCTAATTACCCCCCAATCTCCCCTCCCCTATCCCATCCTCCCCATTTTCCTTTCCTCCTCCTCCTCCCCACCCCTCCCTTTTGCCCTTTCTCTTTTTGGCCTTTGGGGTTTTTTCCACAGGCGCGCTAGTTCCTAGGTAGGGGAAAAAAGGGTACAGGGGTCCATCCCATTCCGCTGGGGTTCTTGGCGGTGGCGTAGTTTGCTGTGGAATCTGGATCGCCTGGGGATGTCCCGATCCCTCTCTGGTATCCCGGCGAGTGTCTTTCGGGCGACGGGTGTATCTCTGGAAGCCACCTTTCGGATTCCGGGGGTGATGGCCGAAGGAGGTATGCTTTGTGGCGGATATCCGGCCGCCCTCTCTTTTGTCCACCGAGGTAGCTCGGCAGATGTGAGGTTGCTATCCCGGATTGCTGGTTTACTGGCGTGAAGGGTAGGGTATGGCACGGGTTCCATGCTGCATCTGTGCTACTAGCGGTGCTGAGGTCCTCTTGGGTGCGGAGGGAGATTTCCGGCCCTTTCATTCCTCCTGGGAACTATTCCTCCCCGCTCCCCCCTTTTTTTATTCTTTTTTTTTCTTTTTATTTTCTTTTCTTTTTTTTTCTTAAAAACAAAAAGCAAAGGAGT
This sequence comes from Cherax quadricarinatus, assembly GCF_038502225.1. Classification (NCBI taxonomy): domain Eukaryota; kingdom Metazoa; phylum Arthropoda; class Malacostraca; order Decapoda; family Parastacidae; genus Cherax; species Cherax quadricarinatus. Next base: position 58,396,751 of record NC_091298.1, read on the forward strand.
AACCTAACCATGGAGAACCCAATCCATGAACCCACTACCCCTGGGCCCCTTCTTGATACCGCACCCCATTCTGACCCTGCCTTGTTTTTTGACCACTCTTCGGACACTCCTGATGCCCCTGTACCTCTTGCTGGTGCTGTTTCCTCACCTGCTTCAGGTACCGGGGCTTCGAGTGACTCCTTCGATTTGTCTGACCTCCGCTCTCCTTTGACTATGCCTCTGGCCTCTCCCTCTATGGTACAGCAATTTTCGAATCGCCAGCCCGTTTCACGATGGACCAACTCCGGTCCTACTCCTAAACGCCAACGACAATCTCCTGATGATGTCCCTTCGTTACCTTCCCATTCTACTAGGAAAAGACCGACACGTCATGCACTTCCTCTCCACGCTCGGTTTCGGACCACACAATGGACTAAATTCTTTACTTTAAGACCGACTTCTTCTGCCTATCTTTCTGACCATAGTATTGGCAAAGTGCTCCTGCGCCATGTAGGTAGAGATATTTCATTTCATGCTCTCAAGAGCGGTACGCACATCTTCACTGTCCAGAATGCTACCCAAGCTCATGATCTTTCTCTCCTTTCGCATATCGATACTACTCCTATCACTATTGAAAAACATCTTTCTCTCAATTCTTGTAGTGGTACTGTCATTCTGCCCCATACCATAGTCCAGCAGAATTTCCAGTCATGTGGCAATGACATTCTTGAACAGCTGGAACTCTAGGATCTCCCAATCCTCAAAGTAGACACTTACATCCTTCCTACCCGGGGGTGGAGACGTTACCCTTGCAATGTGGCTCGATTAACTTTTGATAGCCATGAACTCCCGCCCTCTGTTTATGTTGTGGGTCATCGGTTACAAGTTCGAAAGGTGATCCCTACACCGCAACAGTGTAGAACTTGCTGGCATCTTGGTCACCCAGCAAAATATTGCAGATCTATGGCCGAATGCCCAGTCTGTGGTGCCGACGACCATTCTAATACATCTTGCAGTCAACCTCCATCTTGCCTTAATTGTAATGAGGCTCATCCTTCGTACTCTCGCCGTTGCCAGGTCTACTTGAATGAGCGTGAAATCCGTTGCCTCAAAGAAGCAGAAGGTCTCCCTTATGCTATGGCAGTTACTCATCTCCGCCTCCAAGGGAGACTACCCCGTGTTTCTTATTCTCGTGTTTCAAAACGTCCCCCCACTTCTGGAGTCCCATCTTCTGTAGCCTCCTCTGTTGTTACCCCTCCCATAGCCACTCTGGCATCTAATCCTTTTGCTGTCCTTGGCTCTGACGTCCCGACTACAACTCAGTCTGTTCTCACATCTTCACGTCCTTCCTCACAAGCCCCGGTATCGACAAGACCCCGTACAACACCTTCTACCAATCGCCCCTCTACTTCTCAGAAGTCCAAAAAAAACTCAGTGCTCAAATCTTCGTTGCCCCTTCCTTCCCTTCTTCCACCTCCGCACTTTACCTTTCCAGTCTCTGTACCTAGTTCTTCCCATCTATCTGGCTCTATTACAAGTGTGGAGGTTCACCCTCCTCCTCGTACTATGCCTTCCACCCCCGTCCCCTCCCAAGTTTCTCCCTCTTCTGCCACCTCCTAGGTTTCTGCCTCTTCTGTCCCCTCCCACACTTCTTCTCCAGTCCCCTACACTCTTTCATCCCCCCCTACTTTGGTACAGTCCATTACTGTCCCAATCTTTACTCACTCTCCTCCTTGTACCTCCAATATTGTCTCCCATACATCTTTGAATTCAGAAACACTTGAAGCCATTTCAGAATATATTGCAGAGACTAAACCTTCAATGGACACTGATCCACCTCCTGTTCCTTTTCTAACTCCTCTAGTCCGTAGGTGCCCTTCCCTACGGATTCCTGGTATTTTCTTCATCGCCAATCATGGCCTATTAACAGTGGAATATCCGCGGCCTCAGGGGTAATCGGGATGAGCTTCAGCTGTTGCTTTCCAGGTTTTCCCCTGTTGGTGCTTGCTTACAAGAACCAAAATTACACTCAGCTGTTTTCCAACCTCTCTCAGACTATAATTTATTGTATTCTTCGGATCCTTTCTCAGATGGGACCTTTAATGAAAGTGCTCTTCTTCTACACAATGATATTCCGTACTGTCAACTATTTGTCCATACCTCGCTGCATTACACTGCAGCCCGTATCCACTTGAATAAGTGGTATACAATATGTTCTTTATATCTCTCTCCTTCTCGAGCATTTTCTATCCCAGATTTTGCTTTTCTAGTTTCATCCTTACCACCGCCACTACTGTTACTTGGTGATTTCAACGCCCACCATTTCCTCTGGGGGGGGGTCTCATTGTGACTCACGTGGCATCCACTTGGAGGCTTTTCTTGCCTCTCACCCCCTCCATGTTTTAAATATGGGTACTCCCACCCATTTTGATCCTAGTACTCGCACTCTCTCTTGCAGCGATCTATCAGTCTGCTCTTCCTCCACTGCACTAGACTTCACCTGGTCTGTTCTACCGGACTTACATGACAGCGATCATTTTCCTATCATTCTTACTTCACCTTCCTATTCACCACCTTTCCGTAGCCCTCGCTGGCAATTTGATCGGGCAAATTGGGACCTTTACTCGAAACTCACTGCTTTTAGTGAGGTTCCTTCTTCATCCTCCATTGATGAGCTCCAACACCTTCTCGACGTCAGTTTATGCCGCAGCTTCTCATTCTATACCCCAAACCTCAGGCAGGCGTTCTCAGAAGTGCATGCCTTGGTGGTCTCCTGCTTGTGCTCGTGCAGTACGTTTGAAACGCGCTGCATGGGGCGGGTACCGGTACAGTAGAACCGATGAGAGACTTCTTGATTTTAAGCAGAAGCGTGCGATCACTCGCCGTGTCATCCGTGACGCTAAACGCACTTGCTGGCGAGACTATGTTTCCACCATCACCTCTGCTTCCTCTATGAGTGCAGTCTGGAAAAAAGTGAGGAAATTGAGTGGTAAATACTCTCCTGACCCGGCTCCTGTTCTACGGGTCGCTGGTGTTGATGTAGCAAACCCTCTTGACGTTGCCATTGAAATTGGCACTAATCTGGTCCGTATTTCCCGGGGGCTCCATCTATGCCCCTCGTTTCTTTCCTCAAAGTCTGCCAGAGAGTTAGTACCCTTGGACTTTTCTTCTCTCAGAGAAGAACTAATGTACCTTTTACACTTCAGGAACTGGAGGCAACACTCTCAGCTTGCTGATCATCGGCAGCTGGGCCTGACGACATTCATATTCGTATGTTACAACATTTACATCAGTCAGCCCTTGTAGTCCTCTTACACCTCTTCAATCTTATTTGGGCACAAGGAGTTCTTCCCCAGTTGTGGAAATCTGCCATTGTTCTCCCTTTCTGCAAGCCGGGTACTACAGGACATAATGCCTCCCACTATCGTCCCATCGCTCTTACTAGTGCAGTTTGCAAAGTGATGGAACGTCTGGTAAATTGACGTTTAATGTGGTATTTAGAGACACACAACAGTCTCTCCGCTAGTCAATATAGCTTTCGTAAGGGCCGTTCTACCATAGACCCCTTACTACGCTTGGATACGTATGTTCGTAATGCCTTTGCGAATAATCACTTGGTTATTGCCATATTTTTTGACCTTGAGAAGGCATATGACACAACTTGAAGGTATAATATTTTGGCCCAGGCCCACTCCTTAGGCCTCCGAGGCAATCTCCCATCCTTCCTTAAGACCTTTTTAACTGACAAACATTTCCGTGTTCGAGTCAATAATGTGCTTTCCCCGGACTTCATCCAAGCTGAAGGAGTCCCTCAGGGATGTGTTCTGAGCACAACGCTTTTTCTCCTTGCTATAAATGATTTGGCCTCTGTTCTTCCACCCAATATTTGGTCATCACTCTATGTTGATGACTTCGCTATTGCTTGTGCAGGCGCTGACTGTCATCTTATTGCCGTTTCTCTCCAGCATGCGGTCGACCGTGTTTCCACTTGGGCCACCACGCATGGGTTTAAATTTTCCAGTACCAAAACTCACCAGATTACTTTCACTAGACGCTCTGTCATCTCCGATCATCCTTTGTATCTCTATGGCTCCCGTATCCCCGAACGTGATACAGTCAGGTTTCTAGGCTTTCTCTTTGACCGTCGGTTATCCTGGAAACCTCACATTACCTCTCTGAAGGCAACTTGTCACAGCCGGCTAAACCTTCTTAAAACCCTTGCTCATCTTTCCTGGGGAGCTGATCGTCGAACTCTGCTTCACCTACATTCAGCCCTCGTTTTATCGAAACTCGATTATGGTGACCAGATTTATTCAGCTGCCTCTCCTGCTACTCTCTCTAGCCTTAACCTCATACATCACCACGGATTACGTTTATGCCTTGGTGCTTTTCGCTCTTCTCCTGTTGAGAGCCTCTGTACAGAAGCAAATGTTCCATCCTTGTCTGATCGCCGTGATGCCCATTGCCTTTGCTACTATGTACGCTCTCACGATCTCCACAATCCTTCCATTTATAGAATGGTCACCGTTATTAGTAGACATTCTTTATTTGTTCGCCGCCCCTGTTTGTTCCTTCCCTTTTCTCTTCGCCTACATTCGCTCTTGTCTTCCCTTCAGTTACCACTTTTATATGTTCATGTAGCATCTCACTTTTCCCTACCCCCCTGGGAAGTTCCAGCTGTTCGGGTCTGTTCTTTCTCACTCCCTTGCTCGAAAGCCCAACTGCCTACGGTGGCTTCCCGCTCTCTTTTTCTTGATCACTTCCACTCTCATTCTCATGCCATCGCTGTGTACACAGATGGCTCTAAGTCTTCAGACGGCGTCGGATTCGCAGCAGTGTTTCCGGACAGTGTCGTGCGGGGGCATTTACTATCTTCGGCTAGCATTTTTACTGCTGAATTGTATGCCATTCTTACAGCACTTATTCATATTGCATCTATGCCTGTGTCATCATTTGTGGTAGTCTCAGACTCCCTTAGTGCTCTACAGGCTATACGAAAATTTGATACATCTCACCCCCTAGTTCTCCGTATCCAACTTTGGCTACGCCGTATCTCTACCAAACATAAAGATATTGCTTTTTGTTGGGTCCCTGGTCATGTCGACGTACAGGGCAATGAACAGGCAGACACTGCTGTGTGGTCCGCAGTACACGACCTGCCAATTTCCTATAGAGGTGTTCCATTTCTGGACTATTTTGCTGCAACAGCTACCCACCTTCATACCCGTTGGCAACAACGTTGGTCAACTCTGTTCGGTAACAAACTTCATTCTATTGAACCGAGCATAGGTTACTGGCCGTCTTCTTGTCATCAGTGCCAAGGTTGGGAGACCACTCCCGCCTTCGCATTGGCCACACTCGTCTTACCCATGGGTATCTCATGGAGAGGCACCCTGTTCCTCTCTGTGAGCAGTGTCAAGTTCCTGTATCGATTAGCCACATTCTGTTAGACTGCCCTCTCTATCAACGAGCACGCAGAATTTACCTCCGTCGTCTCCACTCTACTACTCTCTCTTTACCTTCCCTTCTTGCTGATGGGCCCTCCTTTAATCCTGACTCTCTCATTGACTTCTTGACAACGACTGATTTACTCCACAAACTCTGATGATGATACCTTTCGCACTCCCCTCAGCCCTTTCTAGGTCAGTCTCTTGCTGCCCTTTACCCTTTCACCATCCACTGCCCCGCTGTTCTCCGTAACCTATTACTCATCCATCTCCCGTTTACCACCTGATACCCTCGCTTCCTTCCTGCCCTGCAGCGCTGTATAGCCCTTGTGGCTTAGCGCTTCTTTTTGATTATAATAATAATACATACATAAGGGAAATTACCAACAGACTTGTAACTGTCAAGATTTATGTGATAGCTCTGAACCCATAGGGGTCATACAGTACCTTGGAGAATGTTAGATTTTGATCCAAGGAAAGAGAGGAAGCTCCGACTTTTATCAAGAGCCCATTATGGCATCAAGGCACCTGCCTCAAAGGGTGTTTTTTTAAGAGGAACTTGGCAAGTTCAAGTTGATTCCTGATCAACCCATCTGTGGTTAGCACCAACAGCCTGGTTCATCAGGCCATCAACTGGCATATTTATATTAAGGGAAGGAATAAACTCGTAGAGTCATACAGTGCCTAAGGAATGAGTGTCAATCAGGTTCTGCTCTAGGAAAGAAAAAAATAAAGGGGGGGGGCTGGGCAAGTCCAATGCCTGGAACTATGAGTCCCTCACCAGCATCATGGAACTTCCCTCGAGTGGTGCCACATCTGGGAATGGGCTGCTATGGGGGTCATGACCCCTGCAATCACCTTAAATTCTTTTTTTTTTTTTTTCAACTAACCGGCCATATCCTACTGAGGCAGGGTGGCCCAAAAAGAAAAACAAAAGTTTCTCTTTTTAAATTTAGTAATTTATACAGGAGGGGTTACTAGCCCCTTGCTCCCAGCATTCTAGTCGCCTCTTGCAACACGCATGGCTTATGGAGGAAGAATTCTGTTCCACTTCCCCATGGAGATAAAGAGGAAATAAACAAGAACAAGAACTAAAGAAAATAGTAGAAAACCTAGAGGGGTGTGTGTATATATATGCTTGTACATGTACGTGTAGTGTTACCTAAGTAGAAGTAGCAAGGCATACCTGAAATCTTGCACGTTTATGAGTCAGAAAAAAGGACACCAGCAATCCTACCATGTAAATTACAGGCTTTCGTTTTACTCACTTGGCAGGATGGTAGTACCGCCCGGCGGTTGCTGTCTACCAGCCTACTACCTAGAAATACCTTCAAATAACGTACCATAATCTAAATCTATTAAAAAAAAAAAAAAAAAAATCCACTCAAGGGAGGTGCTTTGACGTGGGCGAGTTCTTGTTTTAAGGAAATGGACTTGTGCTTCTCTTCCTTGGACTGAACCTGAATACCTCCCAGTTCCCCCAGGCACTGTATGACTCCCAACAGTTTATCACTCCCTACCCCTCAAGGAAGGTTCCTTGATGTTGGTGAGGGGCTCTTGATTTAGGGAATTGGGTCTGTGCTCCAGTTCCCCAAATTAAGCCTGAATGCCTTCCACATCCCCCCCCAGGCGCTGTATAATCCTCAGGGTTTAGCGCTTCCCCCTTGATTATAATAATACAGTGGACCCCCGGTTAACGATATTTTTTCATTCGAGAAGTATGTTCAGGTGCCAGCACTGACCGAATTTGCTCACATAAGGAATATTGTGAAGTAGATTAGTCCATTTCAGACCCCCAAACATACACGTACAAACACACTTACATAATTGGTCGCATTGGGAGGTGATCGTTAAGCGGGTGTCCACTGTAATAATAATTATGACTCCCTATGCATTATTTATTTATTAACACACTGGCCGATTCCCACCAAGGCAGGGTGGCCCAAAAAAGAAAAACTTTCACCATCATTCACTTCATCACTGTCTTGCCAAAAGGGTGCTTTACACTACAGTTTTTAAACTGCAACATTAACACCCCTCCTTCAGAGTGCAGGCACTGTACTTCCCATCTCCAGGACTCAAGTCCGGCCTGCTGGTTTCCCTGAATCCCTTCATAAATGTTACTTTGCTCACACTCCAACAGCACGTCAAGTATTAAAAACCATTTGTCTCCATTCACTCCTATCAAACACGCTCACTCATGCCTGCTGGAAGTCCAAGCCCCTCACACACAAAACCTCCTTTACCCCCTCCCTCCAACCTTTCCTAGGCCGACCCCTACCCCGCCTTCCTTCCACTACAGACTGATACACTCTTGAAGTCATTCTGTTTCGCTCCATTCTCTCTACATGTCCGAACCACCTTAACAACCCTTCCTCAGCCCTCTGGACAACAGTTTTGGTAATCCCGCACCTCCTCCTAACTTCCAAACTACGAATTCTCTGCATTATATTCACACCACACATTGCCCTCAGACATGACATCTCCACTGCCTCCAGCCTTCTCCTCGCTGCAACATTCATCACCCATGCTTCACACCCATATAAGAGCGTTGGTAAAACTATACTTTCATGCATTCCCCTCTTTGCCTCCAAGGACAAAGTTCTTTGTCTCCACAGACTCCTAAGTGCACCGCTCACCCTTTTCCCCTCATCAATTCTATGATTCATCTCATCTTTCATAGACCTATGATTCATCTCATCTTTCATAGACCCATCCGCTGACACGTCCACTCCCAAATATCTGAATACACTCACCTCCTCCATAGTCTCTCCCTCCAATCAGATATCCAATCTTTCATCGTCTATCTTTTTGTTACCCTCATAACCTTACTCTTTCCTGTATTCACTTTTAATTTTCTTCTTTTGCATACCCTACCAAATTCATCCACCAACCTCTGCAACTTCTCTTCAGAATCTCCCAAGAGCACAGTGTCATCAGCAAAGAGCAACTGTGACAACTCCCACTTTATGTGTGATTCTTTATCTTTTAACTCCATGCCTCTTTCCAAGACCCTATGCATATAAAATAATAATGAAAAAATTAGTTTACTTTTAAAACATTAATTTCTTTTGTTTTTCTTTAACTTACAACCCTAGTACACCACAGGTTTACAAAACCACTGCTATTTCTTTCCAGTGAAAACTTTTGATCTACAAATCCTTTACCAATTTTATAATTGCTTTATCTTATTCTCAGATCTAAACTCGTATAGGTTCACACAGAGCTTTTATACCAATTCTATATTCTTCCTCACATACTGCACACTAATACCCAAACCATAATAGAAACTTTTAGTACTCTTTCATACACGAAACCATATTTCTCATGTACTCATCCAGGACTTGAGTCCTGGAAATGGGAAGTACAATGCCTGCACTTTAAAGGAGGGGTTTGGGATATTGGCAGTTTGGAGGGATATGTTGTGTATCTTTATATGTGTATGCTTCTAGACTGTTGTATTCTGAGCACCTCTGCAAAAACAGTGATAATGTGCGAGTGTGGTGAAAGTGTTGAATGATGATGAAAGTATTTTCTTTTTGGGGATTTTCTTTCTTTTTTGGGTCACCCTGCCTCGGTGGGAGACGGCCGACTTGTTGGAAAAAAAAAAAAAAAAAAAAAAAAAAACTCATCCTTGATATTGTTATTCCATATATTCTAGCATTTTCCTTTTAGTCTATGGTAACTTTTTTTATTAATTTCTATTCATGGTTATTTTCTTTCCATATCCTTGAGGATTTTTCTTACTATAGTACACTGCAAATAGCTATGATTCATATTTATGCAAACTAAAGGAATATAAAAACCACATAAAATGTCAATTTTTTTATACCATTTAAAACTTTGGATGGTTTCTATTTATAGTAACCACAACCATTCATATGCATTTTACCATATGAATTATTTTCTGGGGTAAAGCAGGGTATCGTTTTCATACTGCCCAGATGTTACTTTGGTTACTTGCAGTTACAATACAATAACTGTCTACAATACAATATTACAAATAAATTCTACTGCAGCTAACCCACACAGTGGGAAGCTACACTATGAAACAGAATATGATGGCAACTTTAAAAAAGGTATGGTACAAGATGCATGTTATGTTTCTCATAAAATTAAACATTTGAAACTTTATAAGAAACTAACAAGCAAATACAATAAACAAAATACAAAACTCTCAACTACCATACCTATAAGTATCAAAACCTGTACCGCATAACCCATGGTATCGGGCTTGTCAATACAAATTAATAGTTGTACAGTAGATCTATAACTTGAGATATTACGACTTACAATGTTTTGCACTTACAATATTTGCACTTGGTAACCAGTTAATTACTTATGTATGTTGGCTGAACTGCAGTTATTATTATTACAATCATAACTAAGTGCTAAACCCCCAAGGGTCAATCTGCAGTTATGATCATTACAAATATTTAAACAGAAATGATTGCAAATAAATTCTCATTGTTTTTTACCAAAAGCATTCATACTTTGTATGTTCATTTAATGCACATAGACAGCTGGCATTTGTTTGACAGACTGGTCAAGAACTACAATTTAATATTTATGATTTTAAAACTGAATTAAAAAAAAATTATCAAATGCATTGGTAATCTGTATATGCTCTTTTTATGAAAGTGTGCAGTTCATGTTTTTAATGGCTGAGGAAGTGGTGAGCAGCTTGAGAGATGAGAGAGTAAGAGAAAATGAGAGAGTGGTCCAGTTGCTGCCCACCACTACATGTCAGTCAAGTCCTCCCACACTATACTCAATGACAGCAGGAAGGGGGTGAGCATATGTAAAGAGTATCATGTTAGATATAAGAGTGGGTCAAAATATATGAGCGAGAATGAGAAAGAGGGAGACAGTCCAGCTTCTACCATTACACATGTACTGTATACTGTATTGTAGCTCTGTTCTGTATAGGTAACATATAAATTAATTTAACAATGTTATGCTATTTGTAAGCAATAAGGAAGAACACTGAAGGTAAAAAGAGTGGGTTAAGATTCTTGGTTAATAACCAAAAGTGGATACAGAATATTATGGCTCAGGAGTGCAGTTCCAATTATAACATGGGAGTCTATGGAAAAATTGGTTCAGTGTTCCAAGCACTTAACTTACAAAAAAAATTTCTTGGACGAATTAACATCATAAGTGTGAACCCATTGTACTGGTAATTCAATGTCACTAAGATAAATAAAGCAAACTCCATAGGGTTTACTCTTGAAAAGTGTTATAAGCAAGAGTTCTCCTATTCATATATGCATTAATAATGCACAGTAAGCTGTCTGTTATATTTCAATAATCCAAATATTGTACAAGTGTCTTCTAAAATCTGAGGTCACCCAACTCAAAAAGTCTCATGTATAAAATTTCAGACTCCACCACAAGTTTATAAAAATATCTATGGTCTTATTTGTGGAGGTCCAGCCATCATAGGAGGTCTCATTCCACCAGGGCCCATCATCATTGGCCCCATGGGACCACCCATTGGAGGTCGCATACCTGAAATACAAAGATTTGCTTAACACCAAGGGATAAACAAGCAAAAGAGTATCAGTACAGTTTTTTTTTTTTTTTATTTAAGAAACCAGCCATATCCCACCGAGGCAGGGTGACTTAAAAAAAAAAAAAGTTTTTCTTTATAAATTTAGTAATTTACACAGGATAAAGGGTTACTAGCCTCTTGCTCCCAGCACTTTAGTTGTCTCCCACGACACGTATGGCTTACAGAGGAAGAATTGTTCCACTTCCCCATGGAGATATAAGGAAATAATGAAGAACAAGAACTATTAAGAAAATAGAAGAAACCCCATTAGATGGAGGGAGTAAAGAAGTGAATGTTTTCAGATATTTGGGAGTTGACTTGTCAGTGGATGGGTTTATGAAGCATGAGGTTAACAGTAGAATTGATGAAGGAAAAAAGGCAAGTGGTGCATTGAAGTATATTTTTCTTTTCTTTCAACAAGTTGGCCGTCTCCCACCGAGGCAGGGTGACCCAAAAAAGAAAGAAAATCCCCAAAAAGAAAATACTTTCATCATCATTCAACACTTTCACCACACTCACACATTATCACTGTTTTTGCAGAGGTGATCAGAATACAAGTTTAGAAGCATACACATATAAAGATACACAACATATCCCTCCACACTGCCAATATCCCAAACCCCTCCTTTAAAGTGCAGGCATTGTACTTCCCATTTCCAGGACTCAAGTCCGACTATATGAAAATAACCCATTTCCCTGAATCCCTTCACTAAATATTACCCTGCTCACACTCCAACAGATCGTCAGGTCCCAAGTACCATTCGTCTCCATTCACTCCTATCTAACACGCTCACGCACGCTTGCTGGAAGTCCAAGCACCTTGCCCACAAAACCTCCTTTACCCCCTCTCTCCAACCCTTTCGAGGACGACCCTTACCCCGCCTTCCTTCCCCTATAGATTTATATGTTTTCCATGTCATTCTACTTTGATCCATTCTCTCTAAATGACCAAACCACCTCAACAACCCCTCTTCTGCCCTCTGACTAAAACTTTTATTAACTCCACACCTTTTCCTAATTTCCACACTCCGAATTTTCTGCATAATATTTACACCACACATTGCCCTTAAACAGGACATCTCCACTGCCTCCAACCGTCTCCTCGCTGCTGCATTTACCACCCAAGCTTCACACCCATATAAGAGTGTTGGTACTACTATACTTTCATACATTCCCTTCTTTGCCTCCATAGATAACGTTTTTTGACTATACATATACCTCAATGCACCACTCACCTTTTTTCCCTCATCAATTCTATGATTAACCTCATCCTTCATAAATCCATCTGCCGACACGTCAACTCCCAAGTATCTGTAAACATTCACTTCTTCCATACTCCTCCTCCCCAATTTGATATCCAATTTTTCTTTATCTAAATCATTTGATACCCTCATCACCTTACTCTTTTCTATGTTCACTTTCAACTTTCTACCTTTACACACATTCCTAAACTCATCCACTAACCTTTGCAATTTTTCTTTAGAATCTCCCATAAGCACAGTATCATCAGCAAAAAGTAACTGTGTCAATTCCCATTTTGAATTTGATTCCCCAAAATTTAATCCCACCCCTCTCCCGAACACCCTAGCATTTACTTCCTTTACAACCCCATCTATAAATATATTAAACAACCATGGTGACATTACACATCCCTGTCTAAGACCTACTTTTACCGGGAAGTAGTCTCCCTCTTCTACACACCCTAACCTGAGCCTCACTATCCTCATAAAAACTCTTTACAGCATTTAATAACTTACCACCTATTCCATATACTTGCAACATCTGCCACATTGCTCCTCTATCCACTCTATCATATGCCTTTTCTAAATCCATAAATGCAATAAAAACTTCCCTACCTTTATCTAAATACTGTTCATATACATGCTTCAATGTAAACACTTGATCTACACATCCCCTACCCACTCTGAAACCTCCTTGCTCATCCGCAATCCTACATTCTGTCTTGCCTCTAATTCTTTCAATTATAACCCTACCGTACACTTTTCCTGGTATACTCAGTAAGCTTATTCCTCTATAATTTTTAGTCTCTTTTGTCCCCTTTCCCTTTATATAATGGGACTATACATGCTCTCCGCCAATCCCTAGGTACCTTCCCCTCTTTCATACATTTATTAAACAAAAGTACCAACCACTCCAACACTATATCCCCCCCTGCTTTTAACATTTCTGTCATGATCCCATCAGTTCCAGCTGCTTTACCCCCTTTCATTCTCCGTAATGCCTCACGTACCTCCCCCACACTTACATTCTGCTCTTCTTCACTCCTAAAAGATGATATACCTCCCTGACAAGTGCATGAAATTACTTCCTCTCTTTCTTCCTTAACATTTAAAAGTTCCTCAAAATATTCTCACCATCTACCTAATACCTCCATCTCCCCATCTATTAACTCCCCTACTCTGTTTTTAACTGACAAATCCCTACTTTCCCTAGGCTTTCTTAACTTGTTTAACTCACTCCAAAATTTTTTCTTATTTTCATTAAAATTTCTTGACAGTGCCTCTCCCACTCTATCATCTGCTCTCCTTTTGCACTCTCTCACCACTCTCTTTACCTTTCTTTTACTCTCCATATACTCTGCTCTTCTTATAACACTTCTGCTTTGTAAAAACCTCTCATAAGCTACCTTTTTCTCTTTTATCACACCCTTTACTTCATCATTCCACCAATCACTCCTCTTTCCTCCTGCCCCCACCCTCCTATAACCACAAACTTCTGCCCCACATTCTAATACTGCATTTTTAAAACTATTCCAACCCTCTTCAACCCCCCCACTACTCATCTTTGCACTAGCCCACCTTTCTGCCAATAGTCGCTTATATCTCACCCGAACTTCCACCTCCCTTAGTTTATACACTTTCACCTCCCTCTTACTTGTTGTTGCCACCTTCCTCTTTTCCCATCTACCTCTTACTCTAACTGTAGCTACAACTAAATAATGATCCGATATATCAGTTGCCCCTCTATAAACATGTACATCCTGGAGCCTACCCATCAACCTTTTATCCACCAATACATAATCTAACAAACTACTTTCATTACGTGCTACATCATACCTTGTATATTTATTTATCCTCTTTTTCATAAAATATGTATTACTTATTACCAAATTTCTTTCAACACATAGCTCAATTAAGGGCTCCCCATTTACATTTACCCCTGGCACCCCAAATTTACCTACTACTCCCTCCATAACATTTTTACCCACTTTAGCATTGAAATCCCCTATCATGTGGGAGTTCGATACGTGGATAGGGTAAAGTAATACTCACGTAGGCTCGTAGTACGTATAATTACGGATAATGTGGAGAGCGCCCAACAGCCTGCCTATCTCCTTGCTCACTCTCGTATAACTGACTGGCCGCCCACTGTACCCATATGTGAGGGGGTCTTTGAATACTGCTGTGGTCAGCACAATGAATACAAACAGTGACTCAGGCAGAGACGGTTGGTAGTGAGTCATCTACTGGTACACTGGTTACTGGTAACTGGTTACTACTACTGAGACCCCAACCACCATTACTCTCACACTTGATTCAAAACTCCCCACGCATTCACTCAACATTTCCCAAAATCTCTCTCTCTCCTCTACACTTCTCTCTTCTCCAGGTGCATACACGCTTATTATAACCCACTTTTCACATCCAATCTTTATTTTACTCCACATAATCCTTGAATTAATACAGTTATAGTCCCTCTTTTCCTGCCATAGCTTATCCTTCAACATTATTGCTACTCCTTCTTTAGCTCTAACTCTATTTGAAACCCCTGACCTAATCCCATTTATTCCTCTCCATTGAAACTCTCCCACCCCCTTCAGCTTTGTTTCACTTAAAGCCAGGACATCCAGCTTTTTCTCATTCATAACATCCACAATCATCTCTTTCTTATCATTTGCACAACATCCACGCACATTCAGACTTCCCACTTTGACAATTTTCTTCTTATTCTTTTTAGTAATCTTTACAGGAAAAGGGGTTACTAGCCCACTGTTCCCGGCATTTTAGTCGACTTTTACAACACGCATGGCTTATGGAGGAAAGATTCTTATTCCACTTCCCCATGGATATAAAAGGAAAAGTAATAAGACCAAGAACTATTAAGATAAAATCAAAGAAAACTCAGATGAGTGTGTATAGATAAACATGTACATGTATGTGTAGGTAGTAGGTTGGTAGACAGCAACCACCCAGGGAAGTACTACTGTCCTGCCAAGTGAGTGTAAAACGAAAGCCTGTAATTGTTTTACATGATAGTAGGATTGCTGGTGTCCATTTTTTGTCTCATAAACATGCAAGGTTTCAGGTACGTCTTGCTACTTCTACTTACACTTAGGTCACACTACACATACATGTACAAGCATATATATACACATCCCTCTGGGTTTTCTTCTATTTTCTTACTAGTTCTTGTTCTTGTTTATTTCCTCTTATCTCCATGGGGAAGTGGAACAGAATTCTTCCTCCGTAAGCTATGCATGTTGTAAGAGGCGACTAAAATGCCAGGAGCAAGGGGCTAGTAACCCCTTCTCCTGTATAAATTACTAAATTTAAAAAGAGAAACTTTTGTTTTTCTTTTTGGGTCACCCTGCCTCAGTGGGATACGGCCGGTTTGATGAAAAAAAAAAAAAAAAAAAAAACTATTAAGATAAAATCAAAGAAAACTCAGATGAGTGTGTATAAATAAATGTGTACATGTATGTGTAGGTAGTAGGTTGGTAGACAGCAACCATCCAGGGAGGTACTACCGTCCTGCCAAGTGAGTGTAAAACGAAAGCCTGTGATTGTTTTACATGATGGTAGGATTGCTGATGTCTTTTGTCTGTCTCATAAATATGCAAGATTACAGGCATGTCTTGCTACTTCTACTTACACTTAGGTCACACTACACATACATGTACACATTTATTTATACACACTCATCTGAGTTTTCTTTGATTTTATCTTAATAGTTCTTGGTCTTATTACTTTTCCTTTTATATCCATGGGGAAGTGGAATAAGAATCTTTCCTCCGTAAGCCATGCGTGTTGTAAAAGTCAACTAAAATGCCGGGAACAATGGGCTAGTAACCCCTTTTCCTGTAAAGATTACTAAAAAGAATAAGAAGAAGAAAATTGTTTTCTTTCTTTTTTGGGTCACCCTGCCTCGGTGGGAGACGGCCGACTTGTTGAAAAAAAAAAAAAAATGTATGTGTAGTGTGACCTAAGTGTAAGTAGAAGTATATGTGGAGACAAAAAAAAAAATCATCCATGGAAGCAAAGAGGGGAATGTACAAGAGTATAGTGGTACTAACACTATTTTATAGGTGTGAAGCATGAGTTGTAAATGCTGCAGCAAGGAAGAGGCTGGAGGCAGTGAAAATGTCGTGTCTAAGGGCAATGTGTGATGTAAATATTATGCAGAGAAGTCGTAGTGTGGAAGTTAGAAGGTGTGGAGTTACTAAAAGTATTAGTTAGATGGCTGAAGAGGGGTTGTTGAGGTGGTTTGGTCATTTAGAGAGAACTGAACAAAATAGAATGACTTGGAGAACGTATAAATCTGTAAGGGAAGAAAGGTGGGGTAGGGGTCATCCTCAAAAAGGTTTGAGTTAGGGGGTATAGGAAGTTTTGTGGGTGACAGGCTTGGACTACCAGCAAGCATGTGTTAGCGTGTTAGAAAGGAGTGAATAGAGACAAATTGTTTTTTGGACCTGACGAGCTGTTCGAGTGTGAGCAGGGTAATATTTTGTGAAGGGATTCAGGGAAACTGATTAGCTGGACCTGAGTCCTGGAAATGGGAAGTACAATGCCTACACAGATACTACAGTTCAGATGTCACTCCATACAGTAAATATCCCCCCCCCCATAGGCACTGTACTTCCCACCTCAAGGACTCAAGTCTGGATAACCGGTTTCCCTGAATCCCTTCACAAAATATTACCCTGCTCACATTCCAACAGCTCAACAAGTCCCAACAAACATTTGTCTTCACTCATTCCTATCTAATATGCTCACACATGCCTGCTGTATGTCCAAGCCCCTTGCACACAAAACCTTTTTTTACCCTCTCCATCCTTTCCCAGGACAACCCCTACCCCTCCTTCCCTCCACTACAGGTTTATACACCGTCTAAGTCATCCTATTTTGCTCCATCCTCTCTAAATGACAAAAGAACCTCAACAACCTCCCTCTCAGCCCTCTGAATAATACTTTTAGCAACTCCACACCTCCTCCTAATTTCCACACTTCGAATTCTCTGCATAATATTTACACCACACATTGCCTTTAGACATGACATCTCCACTGCCTCCAGCCTCTTTCTTGCTGCAGCATTTACAACCCATGCTTCACACCCATATAAGAGTGTTAGTACCACAATACTCTCATACATTCCCTTCTTTGCCTCCATAGATAACGTTCTTTGTCTCCACGGATATCTCAATGCACTACCCACCCTTTTTTCTTCATAAATTCTATGGACTACCTTGTCCTTCATACACTCATCCGATGACAAGTCTACTACTATCTATGATAAAATAACTTAAGAACTAGCGAAACAGATCTATACTAATACTGTAGCTTTCTTTCCTTTCCTAGCAGGCATCTCTGAAAAAAATAATTGCCTTAAATTAGAACAAGGATACACTTGAGTAGCAAAAGATACACACAGAAATTTCTTACCTGGCATCATGCCTGGTGGCATGCCTGGACCTGGAGGGCCGCCCATCATTGGTGGTCCCATCATGGGTCCTCGTGGACCCATTGGGGGCATACCCATGTTGCCTGGCATGTTTGCAGCAGCCATGCCTGGTGGTCCCATGTTCCCCATACCTGGACCTCTTGGAGGACCTCCTGGCCCACCCATGCTCTGAGGCCCTGGACCCCCAGGACCTCCTGGCCCACCTGGACCTCCTGGGCCCCCTTTGCAATAAGAATATACAGTACATTATGTACATTATAAATTACTTTTAAATTAAATCACTATATTCATCATTCTTACACAGTTACCAGAAGTAATAAGCTCGTTGAGAGGTGTAAAATAAGGAAAACTTGTATGGGTAAGGTAAAACAGAAGACCATATAATAAAAACGAGATACAGTATCTCACATGAGTCAACACCATGAGCTTACCCTGCATGTTGGCTGGTGGTGGAATTGCTGCTCCCTTAGGTATCTTCCCTGCTTTGAATGCAGCGGCTGGAAAAGATGTCGGTCAAGATCATAATTAAGCTTTTTTTTGCTATAAATTTCAAAACAGACCCAAAACAAAGAAAATAATAATAATATTAAATATTAAACAAAAATATATAATCATAATTTGGGATTTTGCTATTCTCGAGTATTTGTTTTCAAGAAATTCAAGAGTGCTTACACACCAAGCCATAAAGGCATCAACAACAATTAAAAAATAAAGTTCATATTCGAGTGATAGTATGATCATCAGGATGCTCAAGAAAAGCAAGGAAACTGCACCAATATACTAACTTGTTGCATCAATCAAAGACTGAGCCTGCTCCTCCATCCACTTTTGGTAATATATCTTTACATTTTCTTTGTGTTTTCGTCCTTGGCAGTGAGTCTTCCGTACTGAGGGCTGTAACATTAAGCTTTCTGTTTAGCAAACATCTATCTGTCTGTTTATGCAAGTGTTTACATTAGAATGAAAGTAGCTTTGATGAATACAATGGATCCTTTTATGCTAATGTATAAAATAAAAGAAAAAATTCCCTAAAGGTGAGCACATATAAAATACTGTAATGCATTTTAACTATTATTTGGATAATTATACATTACACAGTACTGTACAAAGGAAAAAATACTGACAGTGTTTCAGTGTATTTAAAGTTGAGACTACAAAGATCTAGAAATCAATATAAGTAGCCAACAAAATTATTTTTACAGAAAGGGTATAAAGCATGTACATACTATACAGCAAAACTTTTACCATTATTTTAATGGTTAGAGGTCAACACAATGATTGAGATAGACCATAGTTTCAATGCTCAAAATATATGCATTTTGTAAATTACTGTATTGCAAAGAAATATAAATATATGCTCCAAACCAGAAGCAAAATAAGCCCAATATTACATAATTAAAATGTACATAAATGTACACAAAACATTAATATTTAGATAAAATGATGTGCACCCTATTAGCAATAATTCTTATTAAATAAGGTATTCTGATGTACATAAAATGAAAATATTTTACAATAAAAGGACACTTACTAAGAAATTAAAACATGTGTTAGTAGACAACTTTTCTGTGATAATGATCTGCTTATCTAAGCTCCTAACTAATCTGTACAAAACTCAAGATTACAAAAGTACTGAGTTACGATCCTTTCATGAGTATGGATTGGATGCCTGATAAATGCTTTGCATTCACATAATTTGTTCGTCTCATGAAAACACAAAATAAAATTACAAATGTTACTTACATCCACAATATGTTTTGCTTTACTGTCCTGCATTTCTTAACTCCTATTTCTGTAATACTGTAGTATACACGTTCTTTCCAATTGATGAGGAATTCTCTGATGCCAGACTGCAGAGGCAATGAGCCTCAGAACCATAGATGAAATCATCCACTGTCAGCTTTCCAGTGTGATAAATTGAATAAAACTTGCATTCCTTTTGAATGCTACACAATGAGCTCATTCACAAATAACTAATGCAAATAAGAGCAGTGGTAGTAAAACAGTTAAATTGGAGGCTGCCACAGTAAAAACCTCTGTTCCACAAGGCATAGTACTCACCCCATCCTGTTCCTCATATTCATATCAGACATAGACAGCATCTCAATTCTCACACCAACCAGCCAAGAAGGCTTCTTGCCCCTGCTTTCTTCCACTCTAGCATACTGTGCTTTCACAGGGGCAATCAATGAGCCATTTAAATCAAACATTTTTCTCTGTATTCATATACTACTGTACTGTAGCTTAGTCCACACATCTTGTGAACCTCAGCATTACACAGACATTTTTACACTTTTTATTTTTATTCAATCAATTCCATTGTTTTACTGTATTCATTAATTCATATTCAGCTACGATGTAATTTATGAAGGCTTTTCTTGCACATTCTACAATTAACTTGCCTCTATTCCAGTTCAAGGGTGCTTAGTCAAGATGGACATACATTAATGCCAAATTTTAAATGCCTCATTTTTTATTAATAACTGATAATGCTTTTATGGAAGAATTTCCCATTTTCCATCTACAATCTTTTATGTACATTAATTCTTTAGAGTTTTTATTTATTTATTTATTTATTTTATGTCTTTGCAAAGAGTACATTGAGATTACAGATTGAGTTACAGTACTCAAATATCACAAAAATTTTAGTTATATTGCATATTAGTCTTTAGCAATATTTACTATTTAAAACAAAGTAAATTACATTTCAATCACCCAACTTGGTTAAAACAGTATACAGTAATCTACAAACATCAGCTTTACTATCTGCACTACTTACGGAGTCATGTGTGAGGTATGTGTCACAGTAATCACAGTAGTATCTGAAATGTGCAATAAACAAATGAGATGTTAGCTTTAAATTTTAAACATATTTTCTAATGTAGTAAAATGATACTGTATTAGCAAATTTTCTTACAAAAACAACAAAAATTAAACCTTATACCTGTAACGAATATAATTATCTTCTGCATTATAAACCAAGCATGATAGGTTGACAAACATACTGTACAGTACCAGCATGTGTGACCACCCACCCACCCACCCACCCACACACACACGCACACACACACACACACACACACATATATATATACATATATTTTTTTTTTTTTCAACAACTCGGCCGTCTCCCACCGAGGCAGGGTGACCCAAAAAAGAAAGAA
This sequence comes from Cherax quadricarinatus, assembly GCF_038502225.1. NCBI lineage: Eukaryota > Metazoa > Arthropoda > Malacostraca > Decapoda > Parastacidae > Cherax > Cherax quadricarinatus. The sequence goes on from NC_091298.1 coordinate 58,417,594, forward strand.
AATCCCCAAAAAGAAAATGCTTTCATGATCATTCAACACTTTCACCACACTCACACATAATCACTGTTTTTGCAGAGGTGCTCAGAATACAACAGTTTAGAAGCATATACGTATAAAGATACACAACATATCCCTCCAAACTGCCAATATCCCAAACCCCTCCTTTAAAGTGCAGGCATTGTACTTCCCATTTCCAGGACTCAAGTCCGACTATATGAAAATAACCGGTTTCCCTGAATCCCTTCACTAAATATTACCCTGCTCACACTCCAACAGATCGTCAGGTAGGTTGGTAGACAGCAACCACCCAGGGAGGTACTACAGTCCTGCCAAGTGAATGTAAAACAAAAGCCTGTAATTGTTTTAAATGATGGTAGGATTGCTGGAGTCTTTTGTCTGTCTCATAAATATGAAAGATTACAGGTATGTCTTGCTACTTCTACTTACACTTAGGTCACACTACACATACATGTACATGTTTATTTATACACACTCATCTGAGTTTTCTTTGATTTTATCTTAATAGTTCTTGGTCTTATTACTTTTCCTTTTATATCCATGGGGAAGTGGAATAAGAATCTTTCCTCCGTAAGCCATGCGTGTTGTAAAAGTCAACTAAAATGCCGGGAACAATGGGCTAGTAACCCCTTTTCCTGTAAAGATTACTAAAAAGAATAAGAAAATATATATATATATATATATATATATATATATATATATATATATATATATATATATATATATATATATATATATCTATATATATGACACTGTGCTCTTGGGAGATTCTGAAGAGAAGTTGCAGAGATTGGTGGATGAATTTGGAAGGGTGTGCAAAAGAAGAAAATTAAAGGTGAATACAGGAAAGAGTAAGGTTATGAGGATAACAAAAAGATTAGGTGATGAAAGATTGAATATCAGATTGGAGGGAGAGAGTATGGAGGAGGTGAATGTATTCAGATATTTGGGAGTGGACGTGTCAGCGGATGGGTCTATGAAAGATGAGGTGAATCATAGAATTGATGAGGGGAAAAGAGTGAGTGGTGCACTTAGGAGTCTGTGGAGACAAAGAACTTTGTCCTTGGAGGCAAAGAGGGGAATGTATGAGAGTATAGTTTTACCAACGCTCTTGTATGGGTGTGAAGCATGGGTGATGAATGTTGCAGCGAGGAGAAGGCTGGAGGCAGTGGAGATGTCATGTCTGAGGGCAATGTGTGGTGTGAATATAATGCAGAGAATTCGTAGTTTGGAAGTTAGGAGGAGGTGCGGGATTACCAAAACTGTTGTCCAGAGGGCTGAGGAAGGGTTGTTGAGGTGGTTCGGACATGTAGAGAGAATGGAGCGAAACAGAATGACTTCAAGAGTGTATCAGTCTGTAGTGGAAGGAAGGCGAGGTAGGGGTCGGCCTAGGAAAGGTTGGAGGGAGGGGGTAAAGGAGGTTTTGTGTGCGAGGGGCTTGGACTTCCAGCAGGCATGCGTGAGCGTGTTTGATAGGAGTGAATGGAGACAAATGGTTTTTAATACTTGACGGGCTGTTGGAGTGTGAGCAAAGTAACATTTATGAAGGGATTCAGGGAAACCGGCAGGCCGGACTTTAGTCCTGGAGATGGGAAGTACAGTGCCTGCACTCTGAAGGAGGGGTGTTAATGTTGCAGTTTAAAAACTGTAGTGTAAAGCACCCTTCTGGCAAGACAGCGATGGAGTGAATGATGGTGAAAGTTTTTCTTTTTCGGGCCACCCTGCCTTGGTGGGAATCGGCCAGTGTGATAATAAAAAAATATATATATATATATTTATATATATATATATATATATATATATATATATATATATATATATATATATATATATATATTTATATATATTTATATATATTTATATATATTTATATATATTTATATATATTTATATATATTTATATATATTTATATATATTTATATATATTTATATATATTTATATATATTTATATACATTTATATATATTTATATATATATATGCAAAACAACCACTGTGAAAGAATAGAGAAGTTCCAAGCGCTTTCGTGACTACTCACATTATCAAGGAACAATGAAAGTAAAGCATCAAAGGAAGATATATAAAGGGGTAGCCCACACCTCACTATCAGATCCCACAAGCACTGCTGCTTTACATCACACATATGAAGAGGCAAACCATTATTTATACAGTAACTGATGTCTTCTTCCTATATGCCACCCATATTGTACCTCTATCTAGCACAATATCAGGCAAGTAGTGTTTCATCTAGGCAACCACACTAAAAAAATTCTGAATATTTTACACAAAAAAGTACCTCCCCCCCAAAAAGCAGAAACTTTATGCAAATAAAAAGGTCGAAAAATACTGAAAAGCCTACCTGAAGAAAATATGTTCCCCAGTAATCAACTTTACATGGAATGTCAAAGAATGGTGCCTATAAGTTCAGCCTTACAAGACCACACACATTTTATAGATAATAAATACTGTACAATCTAACCAATACTGTTCTTGATATAACTAAGGCATGAATATGTTACTATCACATCTGTAAAAAAAAAAAAAAGTAGCAATAGCCCAAACCCTTCAAAACCCATCTCTTCTACACATTCTGGCCACAATTTTCTCCAAGCAGAGTTCAAAGTCCTGGAAGTCACTCCGTTCCAAGACTTACCTATAAGGTTTATGCAATGGAGGATATTAAGGTGATGTTTGATTTTTTAGCTAAAATTCATGGATTTTCAAACTTTTTTATCAGAATTACTGATGGAATTGAATTTTATGCTGAAAGTAACTCAAATATCAGTCCCCGTGGTACAGGCAGCTGGTTCAGCCCCCGTCGTACTGGCAGCCGGTTCAGTCCCCGTGGTACTGGCAGCTGGTTCAGTCCCCGTGGTACTGGCAGCTGGTTTCTCGCCCTCGAGACCACCTCACCCTCAACCCCCCACCCACGCCTCCCCGCGCCCTCGCCTTCTGCAGCGTCGTCCGGATCGCCCCCGCGCCAACACCGTTACCTGGCTAAGATACGTTGATGATATATTGGTTTTCTATCCGAGACGTCTCAATATCCCAACTCAGGTAATATCTTCATCGACAACTCAAAAGAAACTGAACCCTAGTACTGAACAAGGTTCACAAGAACGAATCAGTAGTCATTCTAGATGACTAAATACTAGAGCTGTTTCAGAAAAAGATATTCACTCAGCTATGAGTCCCTACTTTGCTAAAGTGAAAGTTGAAATAGACGAGACTCAATTAGTTGAAATTAATTCCTTCCGTGATACTGGAAGTTATTTAACATTGTTGAAGCAGGACATACTTCCTGTAAGTGATATGACTCGCACAAAGCTAGATGTCTTATTAGAAGCCTATGGAGACGCCATTATAAGAGTGCCTCTTCACAGGATATACATCCAAACACCAACCTATACTGGCTTTGTGTCGGTAGGTATATCCAGTGAAACTTTTCCTATTCAGGGCGTTGACTTACTCATAGGCAATGATCTAGACCAGTGATTCCCAAACTGGGGGTAAATTACCCCCTGGGGGTAATTTAACCATTTTTGGGGGGTAATGGAGGGGTGACAGAAAAAAAGTTATGAATTCTGAAAATCAAGAAAACAATGCGGTACCCGGTATGCAACACTCCCTACCCTGGGTTATCCTGGCTGGCTAACACTCCCTACCCTGGGTTATCATGGCTGGCTAACACTCCCTACCCTGGGTTATCCTGGCTGGCTAACACTCCCTACCCTGGGTTATCCTGGCTGGCTAACACTCCCTACCCTGGGTTATCCAACCCTCGACCAGCGATGGCATCGATTAATGATAAATCCGACTAGTGATACATTTTAACGCAAAAATTTAGCCTCGACTAGCGCTATAAAACCCGAATTCTGAAAATCCAATGCTATTTGGGTTCCTGGTTCGAGACTCATGGCCACTTTGGCCTGTGTGTCCGTATATGTATGTATGTATGTATGTCGACTGTATGTATTTGTTGTATCATATATGTATATGTATGTGTATGTGTATATATGTATATATGTGTGTGTTGTATATATATATATATATATATATATATATATATATATATATATATATATATATATATATATATATATATATATACATATATATATATATATATATATATATATATATATATATATATATATATATATATATATATATATATATATATATATATATATATATATATATATATATATATATATATATATATATATATATATATATATATATATATATATATATATATATATATATATATATATATATATATATATATATATATATATATATATATATATATATATATATATATATATATATATATATATATATATATATATATATATATATATATATATATATATATATATATATATATATATATATATATATATATATATATATATATATATATATATATATATATTTATTTCAAGATTATTGCGGCACCCTCTTGTGAGACACTCCATCATCAGAAATTAACATCAAAGAAGAGATGGCTTCCCAGGGGAGGTAAATGCAGTGGGAATATTGGTCTTTGTATTCCACCAATACAATCACCCACCCGGCCTCCCACCCACCCACCCACCCAATGGAAATAAGTCACTCTGTCTGACTTTTTTGGGTTATCCCAGGTTCTCTACACATATGCTGCTATGTATGATAATTCTATGTAACTGTATTTGTGTATACCTGAATAAACTTACTTACTTACTTACTTAGCCTTGTGTACATAATTAACACATCAGTTCTCAAATCAAGTTATAAATTATATCATAATCTTCTGTAAATCCTTTTCTAATTCTTTTAAGATTTTTTTCATTTAACATTATAAGGAGAATTAAGGACATAAAAAACAAATACCACAATAGGCCTATTGGCCCATGCTAGGTGGATTCAATTCTCACTCATTCATACATGTGCCCAGGAGGGAGGTTGTCTGACTTAATAAAGTATAAAAACAAGTTATCAAACATGATTTTGGGGAGAATTTAACAAATTCTTCAAATCAGCTACTGACAAACCAGGCTTGGTTTGGAAGATGGATTGTGACCAGAACAAGCAGCCTAATGCTGAGGCCTTGATCCAGGAGGCCTGGTAGGAGACCGGGCTACATCCTCAAGAACCCCAGTAGAAATAACCACTTTGACCTTTTTTGGGGGGTTATCCAAAGTAATTAACACATGTTAACATGTATGATAATTTGTGTAATTGTATTTATGTGTACCTGTACCTAAATAAACTTACTTAAAGGCATCCGTGAAGTTTAGGTTATACCTGGAGAGGGTTTGAGTTGGGTTAAGTTAGTGTCTGGTAGTTAATGACTTCAAAAATCACAGATGTCAGTGAATTATCGAGGAAGTAAGGTTGGTAATTTATTAAAATGGAACTATGAATTATCTGATCCCATAATTTAGAATAGGAAGATGTTAAGCAATTATGTCAAAAATGCCTTTAAACCTCATCTTAGCAGAACTTTGACCCCTACAAGATAATGACACGAAATAAAAATATTATTATATTCAGAAATATAAAAGAGGTGCGTGATTACTGTATTATTCACGGAGAAGCGCTAAACCCGTAAGGGTAATGAGGTTTGATTCAAGGAAGAGAAGTGTATCTCTAATTTCTCAGATCATGGGTCATCGCCAGCATCAAGGTCCCGCAGTCCCTTAAAACAAAACACTTGCAAGAACTTCAAACCCAAAACTAAAGTGGTAAATAATGCCTCGGCTACCATGCATTTAAAACACACACACACACAGTTCGTATAAGTCCTCATGACTGGCTCTCAGGAGATCACTCACTTATCTAAAAGAACAGCTGGAAGCATTGTCCATAATTTTACACATATGTGAGCCTGGCAGCATTCAGACTCAGTCAGCAAGAGACAAATATGATAAAACTCACTTGGGCATGACTGTGTTGTGGCGGCGTCTGGTAAACACTGTGGCCGCCGCAACATTCACTCACAACACAAATATAAATATTAATACAAATACAAATTTCTTGCTTTTCTGCAGTATACAGTAAAGTAGTTTACGTGTAATAAAATATTGTTAGGTACATAAACCACTATTATGTAGTGCATTTCGGGCAATAACAACTATCACTGGAAATAAATCACTGACTTTTTTGGGTTTTCCTAGATAATTTACACGTATGTTATTAGGTATAATACCCCTCAAGGAAGGTTCCTTGATGTTGGTGAGGGGCTCTTGATTTAGGGAATTGGATCTGTGCTCCAGTTCCCCGAATTAAGCCTGAATGCCTTCCACATCCCCCCCCCCAGGCGCTGTATAATCCTCCGGGTTTAGCGCTTCCCCTTGATTATAATAATAATAATAATAATAATTAGGTATAATAATTATAAATGTGTATACGTATACTTAAGTAAACTTAATCATATAACTCATTCAAACACAATTGTTATCCCGTTTGGTAATTATAATATTTATTATTTATTTATAATGATTTAATGGAGCCAATTTTATTATTTTTGAAGACATACAGTAATATTATTAAACAATTCTAAAAACCATTTTTATTCTCGACTTTGTTACTTCCCCGCCAAGTAAATCCACATTAATTATTTTACCTGTTTGGGCATTATTTAATATCTGATATATATTTTTTAAACATGTTAGACATTAAATCCAAATATTAGCCTGGAAGGTATAAGTAAGGGAGTGTGAGGGAGAGGTGAGGGAGAGGTGAGGGAGGAGTGAGGGAGAGGTGAGGGAGGAGTGAGGGAGCAGACGACCCGGCCACTGATGTAACCTGCGGAGGTGGAGTATTTCTGACGGATACTTTTTTTTTTTTTTAACTGTCCCAGGGATCATCTACATCCCCCACACATGGCTCACCGGCTGCTGACGGCAGCCAGGAGGCTGGAAAGGCTGCTACAACAGGGCAAGAGAACAGGTTCTCTGGATCCTCTTCTGGTGAGGCTGTCTACCCACATGTATTTTGACCACTAATATAACCAAAACTTGGCTTAGCGCTTCTTTTTTGATTATTTATTATTATCATTATCACACTGGCCGATTCCCACCAAGGCAGGGTGGCCCGAAAAAGAAAAACTTTCACCATCATTCACTCCATCACTGTCTTGCCAGAAGGGTGCTTTACACTACAGTTTTTAAACTACAACATTAACACCCCTCCTTCAGAGTGCAGGCACTGTACTTCCCATCTCCAGGACTCAAGTCCGGCCTGCCGGTTTCCCTGAACCCCTTCATAAATGTTACTTTGCTCACACTCCAACAGCACGTCAAGTATTAAAAACCATTTGTCTCCATTCACTCCTATCAAACACGCTCATGCATACCTGCTGGAAGTCCAAGCCCCTCGCACACAAAACCTCCTTTACCCCCTCTCTCCAACCTTTCCTAGGCCGACCCCTACCCCGCCTTCCTTCCACTACAGACTGATACACTCTTGAAGTCATTCTGTTTCGCTCCATTCTCTCTACATGTCCGAACCACCTCAACAACCCTTCCTCAGCCCTCTGGACAACAGTTTTGGTAATCCCGCACCTCCTCCTAACTTCCAAACTACGAATTCTCTGCATTATATTCACACCACACATTGCCCTCAGACATGACATCTCCACTGCCTCCAGCCTTCTCCTCGCTGCAACATTCATCACCCATGCTTCACACCCATATAAGAGCGTTGGTAAAACTATACTCTCATACATTCCCCTCTTTACCTCCAAGGACAAAGTTCTTTGTCTCCACAGACTCCTAAGTGCACCACTCACTCTTTTTCCCTCATCAATTCTATGATTCACCTCATCTTTCATAGACCCATCTGCTGACACGTCCACTCCCAAATATCTGAATACATTCACCTCCTCCATACTCTCTCCCTCCAATCTGATATTCAATCTTTCATCACCTAATCTTTTTGTTATCCTCATAACCTTACTCTTTCCTGTATTCACCTTTAATTTTCTTCTTTTGCACACCCTACCAAATTCATCCACCAATCTCTGCAACTTCTCTTCAGAATCTCCCAAGAGCACAGTGTCATCAGCAAAGAGCAGCTGTGACAACTCCCACTTTGTGTGTGATTCTTTATCTTTTAACTCCACGCCCCTTGTCAAGACCCTCGCATTTACTTCTCTTACAACCCCATCTATAAATATATTAAACAACCACGGTGACATCACACATCCTTGTCTAAGGCCTACTTTTACTGAGAAATAATTTCCCTCTTTCCTACATACTCTAACTTGAGCCTCACTATCCTCGTAAAAACTCTTCACTGCTTTCAGTAACCTACCTCCTACACCATACACTTGCAACATCTGCCACATTGCCCCCCTATCCACCCTGTCATACGCCTTTTCCAAATCCATAAATGCCACAAAGATCTCTTTAGCCTTATCTAAATACTGTTCACTTATATGTTTCACTGTAAACACCTGATCCACACACCCCCTACCTATAATAATAATAATAATAATAATAACCAAAACTGCCTCTTGATTATCATAGCCATACATGTTGTTATATGGCCATGTTGGGTTATCCTAGATTAAATCATAATATAACAGTAAAGCAGTACTATTTAACTTCAATTACCCTAGGCCAGGAACCCTAATGGAATTAAGTCATTATTTGACTTCAATTCTTTATTTCAAAATTACTGTACTTAAAAAAATACAATAGTTTGAAGGCCTATAGGATGCACAGCTTTTCAGGTTATCCTAGATGAGACTATAAATATGCTTCTCATGTACCAATACCACTTGTCTGCCTTAAAGAACAAAAGGCACAATACTGTGACTGGAACAATACACAGATAACCTGCACATACAAGAGAGCAGCTTACGACATCGTAATCTCCTCTCTCTCTCTCTCTCTCTCTCTCCCCCTCTCTCCTATGTGCAGGTTATTTGTGCAGTCTGCCGTTTTGTGTGTCCTCAAGGGCATTATAATAACTGTTTTTATGCTGTGTACACAAAACCTGAATATAAATAAATTTAAATCTTAAGGTTTTATTCTGGTTCAGTGCACAAGTTTCTATTGTCTTGAGTTATTTATGTGTACATTAACCAGGGATACCCCAGTCAGCTCTTAACTCTGATATATTTGTTATTTCTTGGATTTTGTTTAGATTAACCCAGAGCATTCATAACCCAAGAAAACCACTAGGATTTGCTTCTGTTGGGGTCCTTTGATCTTCTTCCTTGGATAATAATAATAGTAATAAATAATAATAATAATAATCTTTATTTCTACAAGTACATGTACAAGGTATACAGGCCAATCTGACATCAATGACATATATACTATTATATAGAAAGCCCTTGGTTATGCAGAGTATAACATCCAGGTACCTGTTTTACTGACAGATGAATAGGGACAGCAGGTGTCTCATGGAAATGCATCCTAATGTTTCCACCCATAGGGACACTAGGTATCTTATGAAAACATGTCCTAATGTTTCCACCCATACTGGGGCTCAAACCACGGACTTCAGTGTGTGAGCTGAATGTGCTAACAATCGAGCTACAGGACACTAGGTGACTAGGAATAACCATGTACCTCAAACAACATTCTCACCCTACTACTCTATAATCTATTCTTACCTCACTTGTGGTAACTGCCTATTTGTATTTGTACCTATTTGTAGCTACAGGAGCAGAGTTATGCTCATGGTGTCCCCATCTTCGGTAATTTGTTCCTCATATACTTAGTATGTATGCATGGGGATCTACAACAACAAATTGCCTAAAATCCATAACTCGACAAAAATCTGCGATTAGAATGATTATTTGCAGGCTCCAGACAACATACACCCATACAATGCAAAAGTTTAGGTTTAAGTTGTTTCTAGAACAGTTTGTGAGAGAGCCAACTAGAGGAAATAACCTGCTTAACCTGGTTCTGGTAAATAAGGAGTCTGAGATAAATAATCCTGAGAATAATGAAGAGGTTGGAGAAAGAGATCACATATTACTTAGTTTCAGTATCTCTTGGAGTGACCTAAATGAACATAAAGTGGAAGTTCCTGATTTTCAAACTGTTGATATCCTGGGACTGAGGGATTATCTCTGGAATATATAGACAACAGTAGCCTGACCAGGGATTATCAAGAGGGTGACTTGATAGATGGTGAAGATAGTTTCCAATATATGTTTCAGAACACCATGCCCTTCAAGGGAAGGTCCTTGATGCTGATGAGGGGCTCTTGATCTAGGGAATTGGATCTGTGTTCCGGTTCCCCGAATTGAGCCTGAATACCTTCCATCCCCCCCCTACATGTGCTGTATAATCCTATGGGTTTAGTGCTCCCCCATAATTATAAGTGTAATAATCAGAACATCAAAATGTGTTCATTTCTAAAAGAGATATATCAGACAAAACCCTAAATAGATAAACAGTAGACTAAAATATCTCTTAGGTGTAGAGACAGACATATTCAGGCAAATCAAGACAAAGTGAATCGCCTTATGGACTAATTTATTCAGTTTAAAAGGGCTAAATCCATCTGCCTCCCAAATCCCCCAATAAAAATAACACTGCTTCAAATCAAGTCCCCTAGCCCCTGCCCCTTCCAACAATACGGCCATCCCTAAGCCCCTTCTATATAAAACTTTGAGCCACCTCTGAGGGAAGTCAAAGGAGATTATGAAATTAAGGATGTAAGGGAATCAAAGACTACCCCAAAGGGTTTCTTTCAGGTCTATAGGGTAAGAATAGAAAAAAGATAGACTCATCTAAATGTCACTAAGTCAGCTCACTGTTAGTTACATAGAGGTGTGTGTTCCATTTTCCTACATTTATTTCCTTTCTCTATACACAAATGTATACAAATGAAATTCCATATTTGTGACATGATCATTCGTTAGTGACATGATCATCAGATAAATATATTACAACCAAACAGGTCTCCAGGCCCTGACACTCTTTTCAAGGTTCTAAAGGAATGTAAGGAACTTAGTAAACCATTAGATAGACTCTTCAAAAAATTACTACAAACGGGTATATATTGTACAGGAAAAGCAGAAAAAGGCAAATGTGATACACATTTGCAAAGAAGGGGCTGGATCCTTAGCTTCAGATTACTGATCAGTTAATCAAACTGCAATTGTAGGAAAGTTGGTAGAATCAGTAATTGTTGAAGCAGTTTGTAGCCACCTTGAAAGATTAAATTTGATCAATGAATCTCAGCCTGGTTTTACAAAGGAGGATTCATACCTTGCAAATTTACTAACTATTTTCACTAAGGTATTTGAGGCAACAGACCAAGATTAAGAATATGATATTGTGTATGTGGATTTCAGTAAGACATTTGATAAGAGTACCTCACAGGAGTGAATGATGGTGAAAGAGTTTCTTTTTTTGGGGGGGGGTCACCCTACCTCGGTGGGAGATGGCTGGTTTGTTGGGGGGGGGGAGCCATCCAGCAACATAAGTTAGATTTTACTTTGGTTAGGTTAATGGATAACTTATATCTATATTTTTATTGTCACCAAACCTGCCACCTGGCTAACTTGCTAATGTCGGTGATCTTAAAAGTTGGTAACTTTGGCAGATACCCTTTACAGATTATTACACATTTATACAATAGTTGCAATAATTAATTGTTATAGGTACACATTGGTTTTAATTTATGCATATTTAACCAAGAATAATTCACAAAGCTGTTAGTTAATTCCAGTGCAAACAGTCTACAGAAATGCATACACCGTACCTGGTTATCCCTATGTTTATAATAATTGTGATAAGACATGTACAGACATTGTAGAAATTCAAAATGAGTGTAAAAATGTCAATTTAACCTGGGTGACTGAAGTTTGTTTATGGTTCCTTGATCCCTCAAAAGAGTTTCCTTGATGCTGGTGATGAATCTCTTGATCCCAACAATTGGATGTGTTCTCTCCATCAGACTTGATTGCTTCCCATTTCCCAGTTGCTGTATGACTCCTATGGGTTTAGCACTTCTCCCTAAATATAATATTGTATGTGAGCATGCACGTGTGCACATGCATGTACATATCTGTACATGTGTGCATGATAAATTAGTGGTATATATTATATACATACGTATATCGTCTTTCTTTGAACAAACCGGCCGTATGTCACCAAGGCAGTGTGTCCCAAAAGGAAAATTGAAAGTTTCTCTTTTTAAATTTTGTAATGTATACAGGAGAAGGGGTTACTAGCCCCTTCCTCTCAGCATTTTAGTCGCCTCTTACGACACACATGACTTACAGAGGAAGAATTCTGTTCCACTTCCCTGTGGAGAGTACTGTACATATATGGTACGTATTAATATATAATTGGGTGACTAGGTACAGCGGAACCTCCAATATCGAACTTAATACGTTCCAGGACCTAGTTCTAAATTCGAAAAGTCTGAAAATCGAAGCAATATTTCCCATAAGAAATAATGGAAATACAATTAATCCGTTCCAGAAACCCAAAAATATTCACAAAAAAATACATTTTATAGATATTAATTACAGTTTTACATACAACAAATATAGTTTTCAATTATGTATATAAATATAAAATAACATTTTTACTTACCTTTATTGAAGATTGGTGATGGCATCTGGAAGGTAGGGGGGAGGAGAGAGGGAGTTGGGGTTGGTGTTTGGAAGGAGAAAATCCCTCTGAGGACTTCAGGTAAAGCCCTCTCTGGGGTTACTTCCCTTCTCTGTCTTTTAATGCCACTAGGACCAGCTTGAGTCACTGGACCCCTGTCTCACAAAATAACTGCCCACAGTCCTGTTTCTGGCGCCTCTTTAACATTTCCCTAAAATGGGACATGGTTCTGTCACTGAACTGGTTCCAGGAGTTTTCTGTACCAGATCGGCATGCAACTTCCTTGCTTTCTCGCAAATAATCGTCTCTGAAACACTATCACCTGCCATCTCTTTATCCTTGATCCACACCAGCAACAACAACTCAACCTCTTCGACTATTTGTGGTCTTTTTTTGGTTAGCATATTAACACCTTTCGCAACATCAGCTTCCTTGATTTGTTCTTTCTTTGCTAGGATAGAACCGATGGTCGACTTGTTTTTCCCATACATCCTGGCAAGCTCAGCAAGTCTCACATCACTCTCATACTTCTGTATTATTTCCTTCTTCACATCTACGGTGTTTCTCACTTTCTTTACCATAGGGGTACCACTAGCAAGTTCTTTTGGGCCCATGGTAGCTTATTTCACAGTCCCACAAGCACTAAACACAATGAAATAATTGTTAAATGTTTATATGAGAGTGCAGGTTAGTGTTCACTTAAGCATCAACAAAGCCAAACTGGCTCACGGTGCCTGCACGGGGATGCGGACAGAACGGGCTGGCGGATAGGTCCGGTACCCAGTGGTCCAAAAATAGGGGCACATTCGATAATAGGGACAAAGTTGGTTCGAAAAAAGGGTTCTATTTTTCAAACGTTCGATAAGTGATACGTTCGAAATTTGAGGTTCCACTGTACAGTATAATAGCATTTTTTCCCTCAACACTGGCTGCTGTTACAGTAAACTTTCCATATAATAGACTAATGGGAGGGGGGAAAATTGTCTTAAGTGTTCATTAAATCAGAATGACAAAAAAAAAAAATAGCAAAAAATGCACTAAAGTACTCTACTGTAAACCTAATTTAGTACTGTACACAGTTCAGTTATATTGATGGTTTACTGTACACTTAAGATAAGATAAGATTTCGTTCGGATTTTTAACCCCGGGGGGTTAGCCACCCAGGAAAACCCAAGAAAGTCAGTGCGTCATCGAGGACTGTCTAACTTATTTCCATTGGGGTCCTTAATCTTGTCCCCCAGGATGCGACCCACACCAGTCGACTAACACCCAGGTACCTATTTGCTGCTAGGTGAACAGGACAACAGGTGTAAGGAAACGTGTCGAAATGTTTCTACCCGCCGGGAATCGAACCCGGGCCCTCCGTGTGTGAAGCGGGAGCTTTAGCCACCAGGCCACCGGGCCACCATTGGTATTTAGTTGTTTTGTCTGATTGTTAAGAAAAGTTTAATAAAATTTGCCTCATCCACTCACAGGAGGTAAAACCCAGTCATGTTTTATAAAATGTATCTTGATTAACTTGGTCACACTTTCAACTTTTATACATGTATAAGATTTCTTCATAAATAGTGACTGGAATTTGCAACTACAGTATTGTGAGTTTTAAATAAACTTTTATTTTTTAATTTGAACCATTGAATGCAGTTTGAGACTTGCCTTATTTAGCATCCTTAACCGAATTGTTTTAATCTGCAGGTAGGACAACATCTCTCTCGGATAAATCTTCCATACAGCACAACACTTCTTGAACAGTGGCAACAGTTCTGCCAGAAGCCTCCCCGTGGTTTTGAAAAATATTTTAAAGAAGGTACAAGCAAACCAGTTCCAGTAAACAATGCTAAGACACAGCCCAAGTCCAGCTCCCCTGCAGAACCTTCGCAGAGAGCTACAACTAAGCCTTCAACTCCAAAGGACCCATTTAACATCAACTTGTTTGGCTCAGGAAGCAAGTATGTTTATATTATATATAGTGTACAGTACAGTATTTGTATATATCCATACATTTACAACAAATTGGGAATATTTCATTAAGTAATCACTTTTTTTTTTCTTTAAAATTATTACTGTATAATCACTTACACTTTTAATTATTTGACCTTGGATACCTTTTTTTTTTTTATTAACCTCCCTCCTGGTATATTCTCTGTATAATCACTTACAGCCTGTCCTTACTTAGTGACATACTCGTTTACTGATGCCTCGGACTTACAATGGGCGCTCTGACCAGTATGCATGCCTAAATTATGTATACTAGAGCTGATTTTCTCTATTCTGTTTTTTACAATGTACAGTACACTACTGCATAAACATTTAAAAATATACCAGAAATGTTATAAATGATGCAAAGGTGACATTAAAACAATATCAAAGATAGTTGACACAAACCCACTACCATTATAGTGTGCTCCTCATTTAGCGACGAATTTGTTTACCGACGTGGTCTTAACCCTTTCAGGGTTTCGGACGTACTAGTACGGCTTACACACCAGTGTCCATGACGTACTAGTATGCATAAATTCTAGTGCCTTCAAATCTAGTGAGAGAAAGCTGGTAGGCCTACATATGAAAGAATGGGTCTATGTGGTCAGTGTGCGCAGTATAAAAAAAATCCTGCAGCACACAGTGCGTAATAAGAAAAAAAAAAACTTGGACCATGTTTTTGGATTAAAACAGAGACTTTGCACTATATTTTCATATGGTATTTATTGTTGTATTCTAGTTTTCCTGGTCTCATTGTATAGAATGGAAGACATATTACAGAAATTGAGATTATTTTGACTGGTTTTACAATGAAAAATACCTTGAAATTGAGCTCAAAGTAGCAGAAATGTTCGATTTTTACCAAAGTTCAAAAGTAAACAATCATCGTCCCTTAGACATTAAGCTTACCTTCCGCCAGACTAACACTCTTCGCACTAATCTCGTTCATACCTCTCCTCCCTCTACAGATGTTCCTGGTGTCTACTCTATTTCTTGCTCCTCCTGTCCTCTTCAATACTTCGGAGAAACTGGTCGATCTCTTTCTGACAGACTTAGGGAGCACAAAAATAGTGTTAGGCTTGCCGACACTAACAATGCTCTTTTCTGTCACGTCAGAGATCATAGCCATCCTATTGACTGGTCTTCTGCTAAAACTGTCTTCCCTACTTCCAACTCGAACAGTCGCCGTCTAGTTGAATCCTCTCTAATACACAACTTTCCTTGTATGAACCTTAGCCCTGGCTTCGTCTCTGTAGATGACTTCCTCTCCCACTACATTGTAAAATGCTCCAAACTTCAGAACACCCGTGACTTAACCTGAATCCTCACTTTTTCTTTTTCTTTTTCTTCTTCCTCTTCCCCTTTCCTCTCTCCTTTTCTCCTCTGGGTTGTCTTTCTCTCTCCTGTCTCGTGTTTCTGTTCCTTCTTCATTTATTTTATTTCACCACTTCCCCTTTCACGCACCTCTGTGCGCTTGCTCTCCCTCTGTGGGTATCTAGCTCTCTTGCAGTGCTCCCCTTCCTTTGTATTTGACTGGCTCGTCTTCCTTATTTCCCACTTCTTCCGCTACCACTACTACTACCTCTTCTTCTTCTACTACAACTACTGTTGAAATTAAGACACATGTGCGGTGTCTGGTTGTCTTTGTTGTGGACGTTTCGCCATCCAGTGGCTGGCTGGATGGCGAAACGTCTACGATGGGGATGCCCGGGCGTTGTGCATGTGTCTTAATTTCATCCTGTCAGTATTATATACAATTCTTGTACTACTACTACTACTACTACTACTACCACCTCTTCCTGCCTATATATAGCCGTCCTGCTCCACCTCTGTTAGTGTGACTTTGTCAATGGTCCAAGTCGGACCGAAACGTCGTCGTAAGCTTCTCTCTTTTATGTGCGGGTTATTTGTGTATCTTTTGAAATTTGTGTGAAATTGGCAAAATTGCTAAATTCTGACCACTGTATTGGATAGTTGAAATCGGTAAATTGGTGGTTTCTTGTACTCATTCGATAGAAAAAAAATGGAGTTCTAGCGAAATAGTTATGATTTTTGTTGACTAGTACATTGGAATTGGCTGAAAATAGGGCTCAAAGTGGGCAAAATCGCCGATGCGTAAACATCGTTGAGACTGCTTACTTCGTGAGAGCATAATTCCGTAAGTTTTCCATCAAATTTCATACTTTTGGTGTCATTATGATTGGGAAAAGATTCTCTATCTTTTCATAAGATTTTTTTTAAATTTGGGGGACCCTGAGAACAAGGCTCTGAGAGGGCCTGTGGACCCTGAAAGGGTTAAGAACTGAACTCCATCGTTAAGTGAGGAGAGGCTGTATTTCAGCATTGTGTTCTAAGACTGCTACTGTACCACATCACATCTTGTTCTTGGGGTTATCCCAGTTGAATTAAGTAGTTTAAATCTCTAGTATAATTTGATGAACTTTAAATATTAATTGCTTAAAAGTAATAATTTCACTGGAATGATTTCAGTACAGGAGGGCCTCCCTTTACAGCACTTTGCTCTACAGCGTTTTGCTAATAAAGTGGTTTTTAATTATACCCATTCTTCATTTATCCAAACTTTTTCTTCTTTCAACGTACCAGCCGTATACCCCCGAGGTGGGGTGGCCCAAAAGGAAAAACGAAAGTTTCTCCTTTGAAATTTAGTAATATATACAAGAGAAGGGGTTACTAGCCCCTTGCTCCCGGCATTTTAGTCGCCTCTTACGACACGCATGGCTTACGGAGGAAGAATTCTGTTCCACTTCCCCATGGAGATTTATCCAAACTACCTACAATAAATATATTTGCCACTCACTGTAAGCTAAGTACTAAAATATTTTAAGGTAAGTAATGTGTGTACTTTATATGCATTTTTTAGGCCTAGCTGTATTGCTCAGTTAATATATGATCATGTAAACATATGCATTTGAAAGTGAAAAAAAGACTGTTTCACTTCAGTGATTTTTGCTTTACAGTGGTATCTTGAAACTTAACCTGCTGTATAAGTGGGGCCCTCCTGTGCTATGCATTAGGAAATCTAGAAAATGTTAAATTTAATAGTACTTGTAATAAAACTAGGGATATTAAATGCATGGAAATGTTCATTATCATATTTTCCTTAAATAAATAAATAAATTTAGTGAATATTTTTTAAGAATTTTTCCCTGTTGCCATTTCTCAGGTCTGGAGGTGGCGGAAGAGGTGGAGGTGGCAGTGGTAAACCAATTGGGGAGGGTGGTGAGCGTGACCGATGGTTGGCTTTTGCAGCTCTGGTTGCCATTGGATTCCTGGGAATAACAGCATACTACCAGATGGGATATCGTGAAATTACATGGAAAGAATTTGCTAAAAAGTAAGTTTACTCCTAAATATTACTCTGATATTGCATTTTCCAATTATACACTGGTACCTTGAACTACAATGGGACTGACTTGCGATAATTTTGAATTACACTTTAGCCTATGAAGAAATTTAGTTTTGAGTTGTGATGAAAAATTTGAGATACAACGCATGTACGATGTTTGGCATGCATGAGTGGCTCTCAGCCCAGAAACAAGACTGGGCGATAAAAAAAGTCTTTAATGGAGTGATAGTAGAAGGTGTGTTGGAGATGTTGGAGTTGGAGATGGAGATGTTCCAGACATTCCAGATATGGGGAGTGGGAAACTGTGGCAAGAGTAAATATTAAATTTACAATTCTTTACCAGTCTCTTTCTCCCTGCCCTGCCCCTGCCTTGCTTTACATGCCCCAGGAAGGCTGTATTGCCTGCCTGTTCTGGCCTGCCCTGCCTGCCTGTTCTGGCCTGCCCTGCCTGCCTGTTATGGCCTGTCCTACCTTGCTCTGCCCTGCCCTGCCTTGCCTTGCCTTGCCTTGCCTTGCCTTGCCTTTGCCTTTGCCTTTGCCTTTGCCTTTGCCTTTGCCTTTGCCTTTGCCTTTGCCCTGCCCTGCCCTGCCCTGTCTACTCTGCTTGTTCTGGCCTGTCCTGTCTGCCCTGCCTGCTCTAGCCTGTCCTATCTGCCCTGCATGCTCTGGCCTGTCCTGTCCTGTCCTGTCTGCCCTGCATGCTCTGGCCTGTCCTGTCCTGTCCTGTCTGCCCTGCATGCTCTGGCCTGTCCTGTCCTGTCTGCCCTGCCTACTCTGGCCTGTCCTATCCTGTCTGCCCTGCCTGCTCTGTCCTGTCCTGTCCTGTCTGCCCTGCCTGCTCTGTCCTGTCCTGTCCTGCCTGCCCAGCCTGCTCTGGCCTGGCCTGTCCTGTCCTGTCTGCCCAGCCTGCTCTGGCCTGGCCTGTCCTGTCCTGTCTGCCCTGCCTGTTCTGGCCTGGCCTGTCCTGTCCTGTCTGCCCTGCGTGCTCTGGCCTGTCCTGTCCTGTCTGCCCTGCGTGCTCTGGCCTGTCCTGTCCTGTCTGCCCTGCGTGCTCTGGCCTGTCCTGTCTGCCCTGCCTACTCTGGCCTGTCCTATCCTGTCTGCCCTGCCTGCTCTGTCCTGTCCTGTCCTGTCTGCCCTACCTGCTCTGTCCTGTCCTGTCCTGCCTGCTCTGGCCTGTCCTGTCCTGTCCTGTCTGCCCTGCCTGCTCTGTCCTGTCCTGTCCTGTCCTGTCCTGTCCTGTCTGCCCTGCCTGCTCTGGTCTGTCTTGTCTGTCCTGCCTCCTCTGCCAATGCCATTGGAGATTTCAAGCTAAAGCCTATGCTTGTTTGCCACTCAGAAGACCCCAGTGTGTTTAAACAGTAAAAAGTATCCAAGGGCAGGATGGTTGTTCTGGCATCTGGGAACAAATTATCACAAAACCATGTATTTTGGGGTTTGTTACAGTAGTTTTGAAGTACGATATGTCTTCTGGAACAGATTAATGTCGTAACTCAAGGGAGCACTGTACTTAGTCTGTAGTTGTTCTCATTATGGTGTGTCACAGAAATGATTCTGCAAATTGGTTTAAATGTATACATTTTTTAGTACTACAATACAAAGACAGTTAATTGAAGAGGGTTTGGTCTTTTCAAAATATAGTAAAACTTTTTGGTGTACACTTTATGATTTTTCTTTTTACCTTTCTTGCATAATATCTCTACTCTTAATGGTTTTTGGGGATCATCGTCCCCATGTCCTGGTCTCAGACCAGACCTGAATTATGAAGAAAATGCTATGTGATTAAAAATTATCAAGAAGCAGAAAAGTAAAGATGCAAGCTGATAGAGAGATTGGCAAGATGCTGACAGCTGGTGAAAAAGACATAAATACAGTTGAGTCCTTTGTTTGTGAAACATTTCATTCAACATTGGGCTTTGTAAAATGCACAATACCATGACTGGAACAATGCACAAATAACCTGCACATGGGAGACAAACTTATGACATTTCAGTCTAACTTTGACCATTAACTACTTAATAGTCCAAGTTGGACCAAAAAATCTTCATAAGTTTTCAATAAGGTCAAAGCAGATCATGTGTTCTGAAGGTTAAAGAATTTGACAATGTACAATGTAGTATTTTGCATCTCCAAACTTGCCATTCACTATATAACATTTTTTGCAGTTATCTGGCTAAAGGCATTGTTGAGAAGCTGGAAGTAATCAACAAGAAATGGGTTCGGGTGAAATTGATGACGGGTAACCAGGTTGAAGGTGCTGTAAGTATGGGCCTGTGACAAGTACCAGTAATTAATTAAGTGACAATGTTGAGAGGCTAGATATGGCAAGTATTTAACACGCATCATTATTCAAAAACCAGATTTCCTGTTCCTCAATCCCATTGTTACTTTACATCTGTGTCTACAATGGAAAAGGTACCATTAGGTTTGGGTATCAGGAAAGCAACATGATAGTATTAGATGTGGACATGCTGTGAAAGTAGCATTTGAGTGCTGGATACAGTAACTGATATAATTTGCTATCCACATATCTTGATCATGTTTTCTGCATAAAATTCGTTAAGTCATTTTTTAGCCAAATTTGGATGAAAAGTAATACAAGCTATAAAAGAGAACAGGTATGATGGAACATTAATGTACTGTAGCCTGTGTGCTGCAAATGCTGACAGTAATCGTAATGAATGTTATCAACATAGTTCTTTGGTTTTAATAAGCAGAGTGGTATACTGATATAGAAAAGTAGGATTTTGGTATAAACTTTATTTTGAACGTAAAGCATCATTTTCCTTTTGCAGACTACATTGTGGTTCAGTATAGGTTCAGTTGATGCTTTTGAACGCAATGTTGAGGCAGCACAAATGGAGGCAGGAACAGAACCCAGCAACTTTATCCCAGTTGTCTACAAGAATGAACTTGAGGCTTCCACATTTACATCTTTCTTACCAACATTGCTCATAATAGGTACTGTAGTGCACCTTGAAGATTATAAAAATGTTTACAATTAAATATGTATTAAATTTTTTTAAGAATACAGTGGACCTCCGGTATTCGATGGCATCGGTATCTGATAAATTCAGTATTCGATGCATTTTAACGCAAAAATTTCGCCTCAGTATCCGATTGAAAACCCGGTATTCAATGCGATTCATACGAGACGTGTCCACGTGTGGCCTGAACTGCCCCGGGTGTGCCAGGGTTTACAAGCTAGGCAGTGTGTGCGCATCTAAGGATAGATTCGGTACATTACATATTATCACTGTTTTTGGTGCTTGTTTCTGCAAAATAAATCACCATGGGCCCCAAGAAAACTTCTAGTGCCAACCCTTCGAGAAAAAAGGTGCTAATGACTATTGAAATGAAGAAAGAGATAATTGCAAGGTACGAAAGTGGAGTGCGTGTGTTGGAGCTGGCCAGGTTGTATAGTAAACCCCAATCAACCATCTCTACTATAGTGACCAGGAAAACGGCAATCAAGGAAGCTGTTCTTGCAAAAGGTGTAACCGTGATTATGAAACAGCGGCCGCAAGTGTTAGAAGATGTTGAGAGACTTATTGGTGTGGATAAATGAAAAACAGATAGCAGGAGATAGCATCTCTCAAGCGATCATTTGTGAAAAGGCTAGGCAGTTGCATGACGATTTGGTAAAGAAATTGCCTGCAACTAGTGCTGATGTGAGTGAATTTAAGGAAATGTGTGCAGTGTGGCTTAAAGTGCAAACCTTTTTTGATGACAATCACCCTAACACAGGTATTGCAAGCCGTGCTGGTGACTATTACACTGACAATGTTGTGAATCACTTTAGAAAAGTCATAAAGGAACGAGAGGTACAGGCCTCTATGGACAGATATGTTGTGCGACAAGTCCAGTGACTCTCAAGCTGGTCCTAGTGGCATTAAAAGAAGAAGGGAAGTAACCCCGGAAAAGGACTTGCTACCTCAAGTCCTAATGGAAGGGGATTCCCCTTCTAAACAGTAACAACTTTGACTCTCCCCTCCTCCCATCCCATCAATCATCACCAGATCTTCATTAAAGGTAAGTGTCAATTATTCTATTGTTATTGTTGTTATTGTAATTATTCTATTGCATTAAACTTAATATTTCATGTGGTAAAATTTTTTTTTTCATACTTTTGGGTGTCTTGCACTGATTAATTTGATTTCCATTATTTCTTATGGGGAAAATTGATTCGCTTTTCGCTATTTTCAGTATTCGATGAGCTCTCAGGAATGGATTAATATCGAATACCGGGGGTCCACTGTAGATTAAATAGGAAGAGGTGATTTAATAGCACAAACATTTAATTTTTTCTTGCAGTAAAATTATATTTTTCACATTGTGTATGCTGTTGAAAAATTCAAGTTACTATAGATCCACGTATTATAAGAGCCATCCAAAGGCATACAATTCCTTTTACACTTACTGTAGTTATAGATAAACCATCTAGTCGGTAGCTTATTACAGTATTTGGCTAAGGTTTTGCAGTATATATTATATATGATATTATAGTATGGAAGTGGGAAGGGTAATGCCTGCTTTCTAGATGATAGGTGGAAATGTTGCAGTTGGAGTTTAATTTACAGTGGACCCCCGGTTAACGATATTTTTTCACTCCATAAGTATGTTCAGGTGCCAGTACTGACCGAATTTATTCCCATAAGGAATATTGTGAAGTAGATTAGTCCATTTCAGACCCCCAAACATACACGTACAAACACACTTACATAAATACACTTACATAATTGGTCGCATTCGGAGGTAATCGTTATGAGGGGGTCCACTGTAATTGTAATTTTAGCACATTTTCAGAAAGACAGCAGTTCAGTGAATGATGGTGCATGGTTTTTTCTGTAAGTCAACCTGCCTTGGCAGGACACAGCCATGGAGTTAAAAATTTAAAAGTCATAGGATTGATTTTTTTTTTAACACAGCTGTTTCCCACCGAGGCAGGGTGACTCAAAAAGAAAGAAAAAAAACCTTCAACATCTTTCAACACTTTCACTATCACTCATACATAATCAGTGTCTTTTCAGAGGCACTCAGATACGATGACTTAGACATCCCTGCAAACTGCCAATATCCCAAACCTCTCCTTTAAAGTGCAGGCATTCTTCTTCCCATTTCCAGGATTCAAGTCCAG
>NC_091298.1:58445676-58473176 GCF_038502225.1 Cherax quadricarinatus
TAGATACCTGTATCTGCTTACATATTCTAGAAGAGACCCATCATGCAATTGGATCTGACGAACTGTGCCTCTCTGTCGAGGAGGACGCCTATTGAATATCTTTGTTTTATCAGTAGAGATTATCAACCCCAGGTCCTGACACGAGGCTAGTACATGATTAAGAATGTTTTGGGTGTTGGAGAATCCGGTGGTGTGAATCATTATATCATCAGCAAAACTAATCACATAATTATGGGGCTGACTAGGCATAGCATTAAGTAATGCATTAATTAGAATATTGAACAGTGTGGGACTGAGCACACCTCCCTGTGGGGTTCCTAATTCAAAGTCTTTAGTTACACTTCTATGTCCCTGGAACAACACAGACGATTTTCTGTTGGACAGGTAGCCTTTAATCCAGCGGAGAAGCCATCCTCCAACATCCATTCTGGCAAGTTCACTAATTATTACATGTCGGTTGGCTACTTCGAAAGCGGATTTAAGGTCAAGGAAGGTAGTGTAGGAGCTGTCAGTGTGCAGGGTGAGAAAGGTGGCTATGCAATGATGCACGCTCCTTCCATGCATGAAACCATGTAACCGGGGAGACAAAAATTGTTTGATTCTGTACATGAGACAATTAAGAATCATTCTCTCAAATGTTTTACACAAGCAGCTAGTAAGAGATATTGGGCGAAATGCATTTTGTTGATTGGGCTTAGGAATTGGAATGATGAGGCTGTTGGTCCAAGATTGAGGGAGCTCCCCAGTTACATAGCTCATGTTATATAATTCAAGTAATGGATTACCTGGTACTCGACACAGCAATCTGAGTATGTTGTAAGTAATACCATCCTCACCAGGCGACGTGGAGTTGCCCTTAGTTAGCGCTGCATCAAGTTCATAATTAGTGAAAGGAATGTTGCAATCATCTGCCTTACTGAGCATAAAGCAAACAAGTCTCTCCCTTGCATCATATTTGACATTTAATTTTGCCTGTGTGGTACTGGGAAGATTGTCATACCTAGATGTAGCAGCCCAAGCACTGACTAACTCATTCGCCCTATGCAAGGGATGAGGGTGTGCGATCTGCCCAGTTCGGTTACCCTTAATTCTATTTATGTCCCTCCATGCCCGGCTAAGTGGGGTGTGAACATTAAGACCGTTGACAAATTTTTCCCAGTCTGTTTGCCGCAGCTCTGCCATACGCTCTCTGGCAGCAGCAAGGGCAGTTTGGAAGACCCTCAGCATTCCAGGGGTACGACGTTTTCTATAGGCTAGGCCTAGTCTGCGACCAGTACGTTTCAGTGTACGAAGTTTAGAATCATTGTAATAAGTATGGTTTTTGAAGGAGGTATGATTATTATGGAAGTTAGTTGGGTTTAGAGTACCAAGAGGTTGCAGTGGCGGCTCTAAGTAGTTCTGAATACTGCTCACAAGATCGTTGTTAAAGGTCTCTACAGAGGAACACTCATAGGAATTATACCAGTCAGTCACATGTGCAACAAAGTCATCATGCTGATCTGTGGGAACATTAAAACGTTTCCGTTTGAATATCCCACCAGGAAGGATAGTATTACCAATATCTAGAGAGGTTAGCCTAGGGAAATGATCAGACGCTATATCTGTTACAATGGAAGACTCACAGCTGGCAGAAGTAATGTTGAAGCCCAGGCACAGATCAAGGACGCCTCCATAGATATGTGTGGGTTCAAGGTCACCTACAATTTGGACATTATCATGACTGTTTAAGAGTGACAACAGTTGATTGCCATTACGATTACCAAACTGTGAGTTTCCAATGCTTTTGTGTCTCGCATTGTAATCGCCAATAATAAGAGTAGGCTCAGAATGAGCACAAGTTGGGAGCTCCAAGTAATTAAATTTATCAGCAGGAGCATACAAGTTAAATATGTTGAGAGCAGAGTTCCCTATATAAATCCTAACACCGTGATATTGTAGCCCCTCTGTTTTCTTGTGTGCAAGAAGTTGATGGGGAAGTGATTTTTTAATATGTATATAGAACACAAGAGTTAGTAGATTTGAGGTTATATGCAACAAATGATGGTAATTTAGGGGGTTGGGATTTTTCAGGGACTCTGCACTCTTGTAGACACAACATCAATGGGTTCGGTGGTTACTTTATGATGTGAAGTTCAGGAAGTCTTTTTCTAAGTGATGCAATGTTCCAGCTTAATATAGAAAGTTTATACGAGTTTTGATCCATTATAGTAGTCCTGGGATCTTGTCGAGTTTCTCAGCATAATGAAAAAATTGTTCATATAAATAGCAGACCTTATCAATGTCAACAGTGCTACCCTTGTCCATGAGTTTTGTAAGTGCACCTCCAGTTGTAAGGCCTCGTGGGAGTCTTCGTAAACCCAGAGCATGACGCTGTTTATGTGTGAATGTATGATAGGTGACACCACCACTCACATTCCCAGGTATGTAATACCTACATAATTGTAATTTTTTTTTTTTGTGTGTGTGTGTGTGTGTGTGTGTGTGTGTGTGTGTGTGTGAATATTTTCCATGGGGAAGTGAAACAGAATTCTTCCTTCGTAAGTCATGCGTGTTGTAAGAGGCAACTAAAATACCGGGAGCAAGGGGCTTGTAACCCCTTCTCCTAAATGTAAAAGGAGAAACTTTCGTTTTTCCTTTTGGGCCACCCCTCCTCGGTGGGATATGGCCGGTGTGTTGAAAGAAAGATTTCTGTTGGGAACAAATTAATTTTATTTTCATTAATTCTTATGGGAAATATTAATTCGGTTATCGGCCATTTCGGTTATCAGCCGACCTTCAGGAACGGATTGCGGCCAATAACCGGGGGTCCACTGTTTTAGAACTGAAGCTGCCACTTGTGACAACTTTTCCTTATTAAGTGTGTTGATCAGTGCACACATATCTTTTAGCTATATTTTACATTATATTTGATTTATTCATTATTTTGTGCTGGTTCCTCTTTTTGTTGTAAATGTCTCACTCTCTACTTGGTAATGGTTTATATTTCTTGAAGCAGCATCATCTACTCATAAACCCTGAGGTGGTGAATTAGTTTTTTGCAGTAGAAAATGTGTATTATTGGGAGTGTAGATTTCAGTTTGGGAAATTACTTTTATTAATTTGAAGTGTGCAGGCAGTCATAATTTCTTTCTAACACACCGGCCATCACCTACCAAGGCAGGGTGACCCGAAAAAAAAGAAACAAAAGTTTTTCTATATACATTTAGTAATTCATACAGGAGAAGGGATTACTAGCCCCCTTACACTGAGCAATTTAGTCGACTCGTAGAACAAGTATGGCTTACAGAGGAAGCAGTCTTCTCCACTTCCCCATTGCTTATATTTAGTAATCAAACTAGGTTATTTATAGGCCACAATAGCTTATGCTGAGCAGTATCAGCTATTGTGGATGGATAGCTAATTAGCATAGTATGTCAAAAATCCACACCAAGAAAATCTTTTGTGTCCATAAACCACTTTATCTATGTGAGCTAGGCATAATGTAGGCTGCCTCTGACCATTTCCATGTGCTTTCTGATATTGCCTTCTTATTTTGTTTTTTGCAAGTTTGTTTATTAGTTTGCTGATTTTAACACTCTCATATGGTATATGTTAATGTCATTTATTATTTTGTACAAATAATGTCTGTGGAAATAAAAAAGTTGAATTTGAATATTAAATGCAGAACCAGATGCATAATCTTTCTTTCCAATTTCTTTAAATCTAATTTCAGACTTTCATATTATTGTACAAACACTTGAACTGCAAAGTAAAAAAAAAAAAAAATTGTTCATCTTATATCCAGTCAAGTAGTATTTCTCTTACAAAGTTGATAAAAGTTAATGAAAGATGATCAAAAGTTTGAGGAAGCTTAACAGAAGACCCAAAAAATGATTGGCAGATACATGACTTGCAATGCCATGTCCAGTTACAATATTTTTTTTTTTTTACCAGCCATATCCCACTGAAGCAGGGTGACCTAAAAAGAAAAATGTAAGTTTCTCTTTTTAAATTTAGTAATGTATACAGGAGAAGAGGTTATTAGCCCCTTTCTCCTGGCATTTTAGTCACCTCTTACGACATGCATGGTTTACGGAGGAAGAATTTTGTTCCACTTTCCCATGGAGATAGGAAATAAAAAAGAACTAGTATGTGTAGGGTGACCTAAGTGTAAGTAGAAGTAGCAAGATGTATCTGAAACCTTGCATATTTGAGACAGAAAAAAGACACCAGCAATCCTACCATCATGTAAAACAATTACAGGTTTCTGTTTTACACTTAGCAGGACGGTAGTACCTCCCTGGGCGGTTGCTGTCCACCAACTTACTACGTAAAATGTATATTTTACTATTATAATAATAATAATACTTGGCAAATGTTGAAGTATTTGGATTGTATTCCTACTTCTAAATATTTTTCACCTCGCATAATGCTGATTTTTGAGAATGTATCCTGCACATTACAAAACTATTTATTGTATATCCAAAAGTCTTGTAATATGTAGGATACATTCTCAAAAATCAGTGCTTGAAAAGCAGCATTATGCGAGGTGAAAAATATTTGGAAGTAGGGATACAATCCAAATACTTCAACATTTGCCAAGTATTATTATTATTATAATAGTAAAATATGCATTTTACGTAGTAGGTTGGTAGACAGCAACCGCCCAGGGCGGTACTACCGTCCTGCTAAATGTAAAACAGAAACCTGTAATTGTTTTACATGATGGTAGGATTGCTGGTGTCTTTTTTCTGTCTCATAAACATGCAAGATTTCAGGTACGTCTTGCTACTTCTACTTACACTTAGGTCACACTACACATACATGTACAGGCGTATATATACACACACCCCTCTGGGTTTTCTTCTATTTTCTTCCTAGCTCTTGTTCTTGTTTATTTCCTCTTATCTCCATGGGGAAGTGGAACAGAATTCTTCCTCTGTAAGCCATGCGTGTTGTAAGAGGCGACTAAAATGCCTGGAGCAAGGGCCTAGTAACCCCTTCTTCTGTATAAATTACTAAATTTAAAAAGAGAAACTTTCGTTTTCCTTTTTGGGCCATTCTTCCTTGGTGGGATACGGCCGGTTTGCTGAGAGAAGAAAAGAAAAATATACATATGATACAGTCTGTTATTCATTGCTCAAAGCATGTGAAGAATGTGGGGAAAGTTAATGTGGGCCTGTTGGGCTGACTTGAATGGCTTATCAGTTGCCACTCATTACATGTAAACATTTTAAAAATAAAAGCCCCAATTCCTTAGCAAATTGGGCCAAACATAGGAACTTGCTCACCTATACTAAATGAACATATACCAAATATAAATTCATTTGATAAAGCCAAAGCCAAGAAAATACAGTTTATTAATACAAGAACATGGGAAGCAGCATGATCTAGTCCCCTCAGCATGTCGACCTCATAAAAACAAAGTACATTGCCTTGCCAAATTGTACCAAACATAAAGGAATCAGCCACACTTATGTACAGACTATACATGGTCAATCTTGGTTCAGATAGCCCATGCAGAACTTGATACTTTCATGATACTCCAAATGTTTGTTCACTTTTTATTATCAATTGCAGACATTTTCGATGATTGTAGAAATACTGCTATAGTTGATATTATATAACTTAAATGCACTGGAGTGTGTAATTATGATCATGTATGATACTGGGTTACAGTAAGTTCTCTTGTGAAGTTCCTCTGTATAGTATGATTATTGTAAATATTTATGAAAAAGTGCATCCAAAATAGAACAGTGAGTGGAAAGACCTTCATAGTACTGTACATGCTATTCAATTTTGGATGTAGTTTTTCAATCACATTTACCAAAAATTACACTATATAGAGGAGCTTCGTGAGTGAACTGATTGTACTAACTATCATGGTTTATAATCTGAATGAAGAAGTCTTCTAATGAAATTTGTGCATTTTTTCAGTTTTTTCTTTTTATATAGATGTTTTATATAAATTAAGCATTCGCAAGTTTTATAAATTTTAGAAAACATATATGTAACAAAAAAATTTTCACTGGACATGACTTGTATTCTGTTAAAATCAAAAGAATTTTTTTTTTACTTCCGGTTTCTTGCAGAGATGTTGCAGGATGTGAGGAGGCTAAAGTGGAGATTATGGAGTTCGTTAATTTTTTGAAAAACCCACAACAATATACCGAGCTTGGTGCCAAGATTCCCAAGGGTGCTATACTTACAGGCAAGTGCTACAGTATGCTAATTGTTAACCTTTTGGTAATACAGTATAGTACAATTCAGTATAGCACTGTACTCATTACATCAAAAGTATATTGACAGATTCATAACTTAAGTCACATGTACAACACCTGAGTATCTTAACCCTTATACTGTCCCTACCCCTAAAATTAATGTTGCTGTTAGTGTCCCCCCCCCCCCTTTTTTTTTTATTTTTTAATTTCAGTCCTTTAACTTTATTTTTTATGAGAAATATATGTGATGAATGGATGAACTTAGCATTGCTTTCTGTACCTGAGTATCTCTTAGCAACTTTTATGCCTGTGTTTTCATTATCAGACACTAGCATACAGAACTACAATAATGTCATTTCAGTAAGTTGAAATTCTAGTGTTTTCCATATTGCATTTTGTTATAATTGACAATGTTTTCCAAATAAATTTTACCATCTGCTTTAAATCTTGTAATAAAATCCAAAAGTATATTCATTGAATAGCTTTGTTCCTCTGCATTCTTCTTTTAATTTAGTGTGATGTCTGTTTTTTTTTTTACTGTTTTTTTATATCTAATAGTATCATTTTTTAATGCTGCTCTGGTTATTTCATTTGGCATTATTTTAACTAGTGGCTGGGATTCAAATTGCTTCATAAAAAATATCATGTATATACACTCTGGAACTTAACCCTTAAGCTGTCCAAACATAGATCTACGTTTTTTCAACATTTGAAAGTATGTAAAAAAATGTAGATTTTTTTTTTTTTTTTTTTTTTTTTTTTTTTACATTTGAAAACGTGTAAAAAAAATTGATCTACTTTTTTTTGTTGTTATATTTGAAAATATGTAAAAAAGAAGTAGATCTACTTTTGGAGCACTACGCATATGAACGTAAATCTGTTTGGACAGTTTAAGGGTTAATATATAGTACCTTTGAATTTATCATTATCATTGATTCTTTATAGTTTATCTTTATCTTTCACATTCAGTACTATTTTTGCAAGCTTCAGTAGATTTGGTTCAGTCTTGCTCTTGGTAGTTAATTCTTTTTCAGAATTTCCTCCTTTTTCCTTCCATTTGTATTTTCATTTCTAGCTTGTTTGATTAGCAAGTCACTGGATTACTGTGCTTCCCATATTGGTTCCAAGGATAAGTGAGCACATGGACACAAATCTCATCCATGACCTTAAATCACGAGCTTCCTGTCTCTTGATAGGTCAAACTTAACCCATGTGCGAGCTTCCTGTCTCTTGACAGGTCAGACTTAACCCATGTGTGAGCTTCCCGTCTCTTGACAGGTCAAACTTAACCCATGTGCTATTGGGAGTGTAGTGTTTCTTTCCTTTCCCCTTCCCTTTTCTCTACTTTCTGTCTTCATATTTTCAGGCTTCTTTCCTTGTTGATGAGTAAGACATGTGCAGTAGTTGAGTATTGCCTGCATGGTGGGCTTCATCAGTCTGATACAGAGGAGAATGTAGTGTAGGCAGCAGGAGTAATGGCAGGGTAAAAACGATGTAATCAGTCTATCAACTCCTGCTTCCTACAATAAATTCTCCTTTGTATTTAACTGATGAAGCCTACCTTGTAGATGAAACATTACAACAATAAAGAATCTCAACTGCTGCACATGTCTTACTAATCAATTTGTCAGAGCTTTATACAATTTTCAACATTCTTTCCTAGTACTCCTATGAAAAGTATTTGTAGAGACAAACTTCATTCTTTATGTATCCGTTTGTTTCTCAGTACAAATAAGTGGTGACTTGATACCCAAAATAAAACATGTCTTTAACATTCAGAACAATTGAAATATCGGGATGATTCTGTAGACACCCCTTTAGGAAATAAAAATTTCCAGAGGTAGCAGAGTCACTGATAGAGAAACATAAAGTTTTTAAGTTTTATAAGCTTTTGCATATGCTATTTAGAAATCCCTTGATTATTGCACCTGTACTTAAATATGCTCATGGTTATTTATTGTAGTATGTTTTGCTAATTAATACTTTTTTTCTCTGCTGCAGGACCTCCAGGAACAGGCAAGACACTTTTAGCAAAGGCAACTGCTGGTGAAGCCAATGTACCATTTATTTATGTCTCTGGTTCTGAATTCCTTGAGATGTTCGTTGGTGTTGGTCCTTCACGTGTAAGTAATTTCATGGGTCATGCTCATTTCAACAAATTATTTTTTTAAATGCTCTAGTGTTTACTACTACTACTACTTATTTTGTATCTATGCCTTTTTTGAGCAGGATTGCCTAGACAGAATCTTTCAGTAACCTAATAGGTATTGCACTTCTCTTGTCCGCGAACATTTTGTTATTGGTTGTTGATGCTATTATATGAAAAGTTGTTTTCTTTGGGAGGATGGAAGAAATTTTTTGCTTACACACTGTGAAGAGCTTCTAATAGTTTTTGCACTAAATTTATCTGTGAATAGTGATACAGTACTGCCTCATGACTTGAATTTCCATTGCATATCCATTTGCTTAGTGTTTTTAGTAGTGCTGAAGTTATGGGAAATTCCTCCACAAATAAGATCCTACTTAGCCTTATTTTTTTTACTTTTCCTTCTTTAAATAAGATCCTACCTAGCCTTATTTTTTACTTTTCCTTCTTTAAGTAGACAAGACATAAAATTGGTTATTTTTACTACCATGAAAAATGTTTTGAGCAACTTTTTTCATTTGTGTTAAAAGCTATTCCTTAATAGGTACGGGACATGTTTGCAATGGCTCGGAAGAATGCTCCATGTATCCTCTTCATGGATGAAATTGATGCTGTTGGACGAAAGAGAGGAGGACGAAGCTTTGGTGGCCACTCTGAGCAGGAAAACACCTTGAACCAGTTACTGGTGGAGATGGATGGTAAGTTCTTAGATTTAAATTTTAATGTTAACCCACCATATTTGGGAAGCAAATTGGCAAAACATGCTCTGCCTGTATGCAGCTTTGTGATATTCCAGCCTTGACTGTAGTTTGATAATACAAAATATAACTTTGATGTATGTATGTGTGACAAGATATTTTTTTTTTATTATCACACTGGCCGATTCCCACCAAGGCAGGGTGGCCCGAAAAAGAAAAACTTTCACCATCATTCATTCCATCACTGTCTTGCCAGAAGGGTGCTTTACACTACAGTTTTTAAACTGCAACATTAACCCCCCTCCTTCAGAGTGCAGGCACTGTACTTCCCATCTCCAGGACTCAAGTCCGGCCTGCCGGTTTCCCTGAACCCCTTCATAAATGTTACTTTGCTCACACTCCAACAGCACGTCCAGTATTAAAAATCATTTGTCTCCATTCACTCCTATCAAACACGCTCACGCATGCCTGCTGGAAGTCCAAGCCCCTCGCACACAAAACCTCCTTTACCCCCTCCCTCCAACCTTTCCTAGGCCGACCCCTACCCCGCCTTCCTTCCACTACAGACTGATACACTCTTGAAGTTATTCTGTTTCGCTCCATTCTCTCCACATGTCCGAACCACCTCAACAACCCTTCCTCAGCCCTCTGGACAACAGTTTTGGTAATCCCGCACCTCCTCCTAACTTCCAAACTACGAATTCTCTGCATTATATTCACACCACACATTGCTCTCAGACATGACATCTCCACTGCCTCCAGCCTTCTCCTCGCTGCAACATTCATCACCCATGCTTCACACCCATATAAGAGCGTTGGTAAAACTATACTCTCATACATTCCCCTCTTTGCCTCCAAGGACAAAGTTCTTTGTCTCCACAGACTCCTAAGTGCACCACTCACCCTTTTCCCCTCATCAATTCTATGATTCATCTCATCTTTCATAGACCCATCCGCTGACACGTCCACTCCCAAATATCTGAATACATTCACCTCCTCCATACTCTCTCCCTCCAATCTGATATCCAATCTTTCATCACCTAATCTTTTTGTTATCCTCATAACCTTACTCTTTCCTGTATTCACTTTCAATTTTCTTCTTTTGCACATCCTGCCAAATTCATCTACCAATCTCTGCAACTTCTCTTCAGAATCTCCCAAGAGCACAGTGTCATCAGCAAAGAGCAACTGTGACAACTCCCACTTTGTGTGATTCTTTATCCTTTAACCCTTTGACTGTTTCAGGCCCCTCTCTGAAACTGTCATTCTGTCACTCAATTTTTGAAAAAAAAAAAAATTATTTTTTCTTATGAAATGATAGAGAATCTTTTCCCGATGGTAATGACACAAAAGTTTGAAATTTGGTCGAAAACTCATGGAATTATGCTCCCGCGAAGTTAGCGGTCTCGGCGGCATATGTGTATCGGCGATTTTGCCGACTTTGAGCCCTATTTTCAGCCAATTCCATTGTTCCAGTTGACCAAACTCATAGCTATTTCTTTAGAACTCCATTTTATCTATCGGCTGAGTACAAGAAACCTCCCATTTACTAATTTGGACTATGCAATATGGTGGTCAGAAATTGGCAATTTGGCCAATTTCACGCAAAATAAAAAAAATGCCAATTTCAAAATAGGGTCCAGAATAAACAAGGTAGACATTTGTGGCACTAAAATAACATATGCTCTGTTCATTAGTCACATCTCTAGGCCCCTCTTATATTATTATTGCTTTCTATTTTGATTTTTTATTCATACAAAACAATACAAAATTTACTGTTATGCAGACTACTGCATTATTGTAAAAATGGTATAAATAATATCAGTGCACTAGTGAAAGAATATAAGACTCCCCAGTTGACGTGTAGTGGACGTGTGGTGTGATTTATTTACTCCTGAGCATTGGTAAAAATCGAACATTTCCGCTACTTTGAGCTCACTTTCAAGGTCGTTTTCATCGTCAAAGTAATGAAAATCATCTCTATATCTGTAATATGTTTTCCATTTTATCACCTAAGACCATGAAAACGCGAATTCAACGATAAATACTATACGAAAATACACCTCAAAGTCGGCGTTTTATTCCCAAAAAACGATCAGTTTTTTTTTTCTCATTACGCAATGTGTGCTGCAGGATTTTTTTTTATGTGGTGCACACTGACCACACAGACCCATTCTCTCACATGTGGGCCCACCAGCTTTCTCCCGCTTGATTTGAAGCCGCTAGAATTATTGAGTATATATATGTCAGAAACATTGGCTCGTAAGACGTATTTATACGTCGAAAACAGTCAAAGGGTTAACTCCACGCCTCTTGCCAAGACCCTCGCATTTACTTCTCTTACAACCCCATCTATAAATATATTAAACAACCACGGTGACATCACACATCCTTGTCTAAGGCCTACTTTTATTGGGAAATAATTTCCCTCTTTCCTACATACTCTAACTTGAGCCTCACTGTCCTCGTAAAAATTCTTCACTGCTTTCAGTAACCTACCTCCTACACCATACACCTGCAACATCTGCCACATTGCCCCCCTATCCACCCTGTCATACGCCTTTTCCAAATCCATAAATGCCACAAAGACCTCTTTAGCCTTATCTAAATACTGTTCACTTATATGTTTCACTGTAAACACCTGGTCCACACACCCCCTACCTTTCCTAAAGCCTCCTTGTTCATCTGCTATCCTATTCTCCGTCTTACTCTTAATTCTTTCAATAATAACTCTACCATACACTTTGCCAGGTATACTCAACAGACTTTTTTTTTTTTTTTTTTTTTTTTTTTCTCAACAAGTTGGTCGTCTCCCACCGAGGCAGGGTGACCCAAAAAAGAAAGAAAATCCCAAAAAAGAAAATACTTTCATCATCATTCAACACTTTCACCACACTCGCACATTATCACTGTTTTTGCAGAGGTGTTCAGAATACAACAGTTTAGAAGCATATACGTATAAAGATACACAACATATCCCTCCAAACTGCCAATATCCCAAACCCCTCCTTTAAAGTGCAGGCATTGTACTTCCCATTTCCAGGACTCAAGTCCGACTATAAGAAAATAACCGGTTTCCCTGAATCCCTTCACTAAATATTACCCTGCTCACACTCCAACAGATCATCAGGTCCCAAGTATCATTCGTCTCCATTCACTCCTATCTAACACGCTCATGCACGCTTGCTGGAAGTCCAAGCCCCTCGCCCACAAAACCTCCTTTACCCCCTCTTTCCAACCCTTTCGAGGACGACCCCTACCCCTCTTTCCTTCCCCTATAGATTTATATGCTTTCCATGTCATTCTACTTTGATCCATTCTCTCTAAATGACCAAACCACCTCAACAACCCCTCTTCTGCCCTCTGACTAATGCTTTTATTAACTCCACACCTTCTCCTAATTTCCACACTCCGAATTTTCTGCATAATATTTACACAACACATTGCCCTTAGACAGGACATCTTCACTGCCTCTAACCGTCTCCTCGCTGCTGCATTTACCACCCAAGCTTCACATCCATATAAGAGTGTTGGTACTACTATACTTTCATACATTCCCTTCTTCAACATTCTTCAACAGACTTATCCCCCTATAATTTTTGCACTCTCTTTTATCCCCTTTGCCTTTATACAAAGGAACTATGCATGCTCTCTGCCAATCCCTAGGTACCTTACCCTCTTCCATACATTTATTAAATAATTGCACCAACCACTCCAAAACTATATCCCCACCTGCTTTTAACATTTCTATCTTTATCCCATCAATCCCGGCTGCCTTACCCCCTTTAATTTTACCTACTGCCTCACGAACTTCCCCCACACTCACAACTGGCTCTTCCTCACTCCTACAAGATGTTGTTCCTCCTTGCCCTATACACGAAATCACAGCTTCCCTATCTTCATCAACGTTTAACAATTCCTCAAAATATTCCCTCCATCTTCCCAATACCTCTAACTCTCCATTTAATAGCTCTCCTCTCCTATTTTTAACTGACAAATCCATTTGTTCTCTAGGCTTTCTTAACTTGTTAATCTCACTCCAAAACTTTTTCTTATTTTCAACAAAATTTGTTGATAACATCTCACCCACTCTCTCATTTGCTCTCTTTTTACATTGCTTCACCACTCTCTTAACCTCTCTCTTTTTCTCCATATACTCTTCCCTCCTTGCATCACTTCTACTTTGTAAAAACTTCTCATATGCTAACTTTTTCTCCCTTACTACTCTCTTCACATCATCATTCCACCAATCGCTCCTCTTCCCTCCCGCACCCACTTTCCTGTAACCACAAACTTCTGCTGAACACACTAACACTACATTTTTAAACCTACCCCATACCTCTTCGACCCCATTGCCTATGCTCTCATTAGCCCATCTATCCTCCAATAGCTGTTTATATCTTACTCTAACTGCCTCCTCTTTTAGTTTATAAACCTTCACCTCTCTCTTCCCTGATGCTTCTATTCTCCTTGTATCCCATCTACCTTTTACTCTCAGTGTAGCTACAACTAGAAAGTGATCTGATATATCTGTGGCCCCTCTATAAACATGTACATCCTGAAGTCTACTCAACAGTCTTTTATCTACCAATACATAATCCAACAAACTTCTGTCATTTCGCCCTACATCATATCTTGTATACTTATTTATCCTCTTTTTCTTAAAATATGTATTACCTATAACTAAACCCCTTTCTATACAAAGTTCAATCAAAGGGCTCCCATTATCATTTACACCTGGCAAGATATTATAGAGAATAAAAAGGCACAATACTGTGACTGGAACCATACACAAATAACCTGCACATGGGAGAGTGAAACTTATGATGACATTTCAGTCCGACTGGGTAATGGTTCAAGTCAGACCAAAACATCTGTGTGTGGCTTATTTGCGTAAAGATGTTGCATTTAGCATTTGGTATTAAATAATACGTATTTATTTTATTAACCTTTCAATCACAGGTTTCAACACCACCTCTAATGTAGTGGTATTGGCAGCCACCAACAGAGTTGATATTCTGGATAAGGCACTGCTTAGACCAGGACGATTTGACCGTCAGATATTTGTACCACCACCTGATATCAAAGGACGAGCTTCTATTTTTAAGGTACACTTGGCTCCTCTAAAGACGCAGCTTGACAAAAATGAATTGTCAAGGAAGATGGCAGCACTTACACCAGGATTTACTGGTAAATATTGACATTTTACTCCATTAAGTCTTCAGTTTTCTCCTTAGTTAAATAACCCAGGACATTTTAAAGGTAAAATGCCCTTTGTTAATTAAGTCTCGTTTCATGTAAAGATTTATTGTGAAAAATTGCAAAGTACTTAATCTGCTAATGCTATAGCCACTAATTCTCTTTTTTATTGACTAGACTGTAGCGCTATTTATTTGTTTAATCCTTATTGCAAAAAAATAATGACCTAGAACAACTTATTGAAATGCATTTTTAAGTAAAGATATAGACTAAAATACCAAAATATATTTGAAATGCAATTTGTATATTATACTTTTCCAAATTTTGTTAAATTTTTATACAGTGGTACCTTGACTTATGAGTGCCCCAACTTATGAGTTTTCCGAGTTATGAGCCGTCGCTTGGTCGATTTTTTGCTTTGAGTTGTGAGCCAAAATCCAAGTTACAAGCGAGCTTCAGATATGTTGCCACTAGTTGGCGCAGCGAACACCACAACATCCGCCCAGCATCCCACATCTCACTCGTTCAGCGCGCGTGGTTACCTCGCTGTGGAAGCATCTCTCGTGTTGTGCTTGCGTTTTGTGTTTTTCATGCAGTTATTTTGCCAAATTTCTTTTTTCTAACCATAGGTCCTAAGAAAGTAAGTGCAAAAGACAGTGCTGAGGAGAAGAAGATGAGGACGATGTCCATTGAATTAAAGCATGAAATCATAGAAAAACACGAGCGAGGCGTGCGTGTAGTTGACTTGGTGATGCAGTACGAGAGTAATACAGGTCTCCCTCAACATTCACGTTTTCAACTTTCACGGGCTTCACACATTCGCGAATTCCCAACCGCCAAATTCCCAGCCACCAAATTCCTAGCCGCCAAATCATATTTAAGTTTCCTGCCACCTGCGAGTCCCTACTACCCTCCCTCCGACCCCCGCAACTGGCAGCCAGCCCTCCCACCACTCAGTGTGGTGAGTGTTTTGTTTGTTCATTATTTGCTATTAAACTACAGTATAAATAATGTAAACCCATTCATGACTGCATATTGGAATGGCTATTCGGACAGGTATTAGACGGTGACATCATGTGTTTACTCTTGAACACTGCAAAGAATTAAACATTTCTGCTACAGCTAATAATAACAATAGTAATAATAATAATAATAATAATAATAATAATAATAATAATAAATATGATATAATTGAAGAAGGAAATTGTACAAAAATACGAGGGAGTGGTTGACACATCGTCAGTGTGACTTTGTTTATGCTGGAGTGAACATTAGTCTCCCTGCTCTTCCAAACATTTCACAATAATTCATTGTGTTTGGTGCTTGTAGACTGAGTGTGACTGGAGTGGTAGAGGCAGTGATTGAGGCAATGGTATTTAATAACATACATGTTAATAATAATAATACATGTTATTAATAATATGTACTATTATTATTTATAACATATATGTTATTAAATACATGTTAATAATAATACATGTTATTAATAATAACATGTACTATTATTATTTATAACATATGTTATTAAATACCACTGCCTCAACTGCTGAATTATTGTGAAATGTTTGGAAGAGCAGGGAGACTAATGTTCACTCCAGCATAAACAAAGTCACACTGACGATGTGTCAACCACTCCCTCGTATTTTTGTACAATTTCCTTCTTCAATTATATCGTATTTATTATTATTATTATTATTATTATTATTATTTAAGGGCAATGTGTGGTGTAAATATTATGCAGAAAATTCGGAGTGTGGAAATTAGGAGAAGGTGTGGAGTTAATAAAAGTATTAGTCAGAGGGCAGAAGAGGGGTTGTTGAGGTGGTTTGGTCATTTAGAGAGAATGGATCAAAGTAGAATGACATGGAAAGCATATAAATCTATAGGGGAAGGAAGGCGGGGTAGGGGTCGTCCTCGAAAGGGTTGGAGAGAGGGGGTAAAGGAGGTTTTGTGGGTAAGGGGCTTGGACTTCCAGCAAGCTTGCGTGAGCGTGTTAGATAGGAGTGAATGGAGACGAATGGTACTTGGGACCTGACGATCTGTTGGAGTGTGAGCAGGGTAATATTTAGTGAAGGGATTCAGGGAAACCGGTTATTTTCATATAGTCGGACTTGAGTCCTGGAAATGGGAAGTACAATGCCTGCACTTTAAAGGAGGGGTTTGGGATATTGGCAGTTTGGAGGGATATGTTGTGTATCTTTATATGTGTATGCTTCTAGACTGTTGTATTCTGAGCACCTCTGCAAAAACAGTGATAATGTGCGAGTGTGGTGAAAGTGTTGAATGATGATGAAAGTATTTTCTTTTTGGGGATTTTCTTTCTTTTTTGGGTCACCCTGCCTCGGTGGGAGACGGCCGACTTGTTGAAAAAAAAAAAAATTATTATTATTTTTTTTTTTTTTTTTTTTTTTCTCAACAAGTCGGCCGTCTCCCACCGAGGCAGGGTGACCCAAAAAAGAAAGAAAATCCCCAAAAAGAAAATACTTTCATCATCATTCAACACTTTCACCACACTCGCACATTATCACTGCTTTTGCAGAGGTGCTCAGAATACAACAGTCTAGAAGCATACACATATAAAGATACACAACATATCCCTCCAAACTGCCAATATCCCAAACCCCTCCTTTAAAGTGCAGGCATTGTACTTCCCATTTCCAGGACTCAAGTCCGACTATATGAAAATAACCGGTTTCCCTGAATCCCTTCACTAAATATTACCCTGCTCACACTCCAACAGATCGTCAGGTCCCAAGTACCATTCGTCTCCATTCACTCCTATCTAACATGCTCACGCACGCTTGCTGGAAGTCCAAGCCCCTTACCCACAAAACCTCCTTTACCCCCTCTCTCCAACCCTTTCGAGGACGACCCCTACCCCGCCTTCCTTCCCCTATAGATTTGTATGCTTTCCATGTCATTCTACTTTGATCCATTCTCTCTAAATGACCAAACCACCTCAACAACCCCTCTTCTGCCCTCTGACTAATACTTTTATTAACTCCACACCTTCTCCTAATTTCCACACTCCGAATTTTCTGCATAATATTTACACCACACATTGCCCTTAAACAGGACATCTCCACTGCCTCCAACCGTCTCCTTGCTGCTGCATTTACCACCCAAGCTTCACACCCATATAAGAGTGTTGGTACTACTATACTTTCATACATTCCCTTCTTTGCCTCCATAGATATTGTTATTATTAGCAATAGCAGAAATGTTCGATTCTTAGCTGTGTTCAAGAGTAAACACATGATGTCACTGTCTAATACCTTTCCTAATAGCCATTCCAATATGCAGTCATGAATGGGTTTACATTATTTATACTGTAGTTTAATAGCAAATAATGAACAAACAAAACACTCACCACACTGAGTGGTGGGAGGGCTGGCTGCCAGTTGCGGGGGTCGGAGGGAGGGTAGTAGGGACTCGCAGTGGTGGAGTCTGTGGTATTTAATAACATACATGTTATTAACATACATGTTATTAAATAACATACATTATTAAAGCATAACATGTATATATTTAGTACAATTTACGACGTTTTCATGTATTTTATGATTATTCATGGTTCAACAAGTTAAGGAAGCAGTATTGTAATATATTTCCCTACAATATATTGGGGCACCAAACCTTGATGGTTTTTCAACATTCGCGAGGCTCTTGATCCCCTAACCCTCGCGAATGTTGAAGGAGACCTGTACTTCTATGTAACAAAAAAATTTGGGTGGTTTTTTGGGGGCTGGAATGGATTAATGGCATTTCAGTTAATTTCAATGAGGAAAATTGATTTGATGTATGACCAAATTGAGTTAGAGCTTGGTCATGGAACGAATTAAACTCGTAAGCCGAGGTGCCACTGTATCTCAGCCAACTGTCAAGGGCATACGTTCAGGTAGTTTCTGTTTTAGAGTTCATAAAAGTGGATGCCCAGTAAATGGTTACTCATAACTATTGGTGGGAGAGACATCATCTCTATATAAAAAATTTCATAATAAAAAAGTTTTTATTCACCTCTTCACTAAAATTTTTGTTGCACTTGCATTTACTAATTTGAATCTATAGAAACATTATTTAAGCATATTATATACAGGAGCAGACATCGGCAATGTTTGTAATGAAGCAGCACTGATAGCTGCACGTGACGCTGAGGAGTCAATTGTACTTAAGCATTTTGAGGCAGCCATTGAACGTGTTGTTGCTGGCATGGAGAAGAAAACCAATGTATTGCAGCCAAATGAAAAGAAAACCGTAGCTTTCCACGAAGCTGGTCATGCTGTCTGTGGCTGGTTTTTGGAACATGCTGACCCACTCCTTAAGGTAGTCAGCTTTCTTTTGTTGCTTGAGTCTTATCATAGTCCTTGCTTGTACATGCAAAATGGGTTACCAAAACTTGTCAAATGTTATGTGGTAATCTGTGTTACCTGTTCAAAGTATAATGGATTGGTTTATTGTGTAGTCCTTATCCCACTTAGCAAAGGAGAATATTAATTGGCATTACTGAAGTGCTGGAAAAGCTAAACTAACATGACAGATTAAAGCAGAGGCCTCATTTAACACCTCTCATAGCTATTCTTTTGAGAAACATTCATTCCTTTTACCAGCTCATTGACCATGCCTGTATATTTTTGTACCTTGCTCCTCCATATTATTGTATTCTCAGAAAATACAAAATCCAAGGTCACAAGCATCTGATGTTCACATATGGAGTGACATCTAAACTGTCATATCTGAACACTTCTGCAAAGACAGTGATTATGTGTGAATGATGGTGAAAGTGTTTTTATTTTTTGGGTCACCTTGCCTCAGTGGGAGACAGCTGATGTATTGAAAAAAATATGTAGTACTTATGTTGCCAAGGATGCTTCCTCTAGATAGGTCTGTTTTTATTAACTTGACAGTTTTATTGAAAATTATCAATGAAACTAAGCACTGCCATTGTAGATTTATTTTTTGTGGTTATATACTGTAGTGTTGCTTGAGACTGTTATATAGGAGGAAGGTGCATTAGGGATTTAAATATTTAAACCTTGTTTACAGGTTTCTATCATCCCACGTGGTAAAGGTCTCGGCTATGCTCAGTACTTGCCAAAAGAGCAGTTCCTCTTTACTCAAGAGCAACTCTTTGATCGCATGTGTGTACTGCTTGGTGGCAGAGCCTCAGAGAGCATCTTCTTTGGTGCTGTCACAACGGGTGCACAGGATGACCTTCAAAAAGTCACAAAATCAGCCTATGCCCAGGTAAAGACAACTATCAGTTAGATTATAGTTCACCTATCATATTAGATACAAGTTGTCTGAGAATTTGGTACACTGTGCATGAGCAACTTTCTGAAGTACGTAATTACTTGAGATGACCTCTTCTTTTAATTGTATTATTCATTGCTGGTCTTGTAATGTTACACTTCTTATTATTTATGCCCCCATAACCATT
Organism: Cherax quadricarinatus; assembly: GCF_038502225.1. Classification (NCBI taxonomy): domain Eukaryota; kingdom Metazoa; phylum Arthropoda; class Malacostraca; order Decapoda; family Parastacidae; genus Cherax; species Cherax quadricarinatus. The sequence continues at coordinate 58,465,357 of NC_091298.1, forward strand.
CTTGCCTTACAGATTGTGCAGTATGGCATGAACGAACGTATTGGCCAACGTGTCTACCAGCTTCCAGAGCCAGGGGAAATGGTTATGGAGAAACCGTACAGTGAGATGACTGCTCAGGCTATAGATGAAGAAGTAAAACTTCTTATTGATGCTGCTTATAAGAGGACAATGGATCTTCTCTCAGAGAAAAAAGAATTCATCCAGAAGGTATGACAGGTTTAAGCTTTGTGGGATGATCACTTGGTTTGTGGTGTATTTCTTTCAAGTGTGTCTTTTTTTCTAACTCGCCTTTCTGAAAAGTCAAGAATTCCAAAGAGGCTGAGATCTCGTTATAGATATTTGGCTTATTGAAATGATGAAAAGCATTAAACCCTTAGGGGTCATTTGGTGCTGCATGGTAAAGGAGTAGCTGACATTGTGGGGTACAGAGGAAGATTATGATTTTTATTACCATATGCAGTGGAACCTCGGTGCTTGAACTTAATTGGCTCCTGGGTGATATTCGAACTGTGAAAAGGTTGATATCCAAAACTATTTCCCCAGGCTTCAGTTATCAGCCTTGCACACTGGAAGATGTTCAACTGACTCTTCCAAAGTGTCTGAGAGCTAGGTCAGTGTCAAAGGTCACCTCAAAGCACTTTTGAAATGGGGCTCTTATGTAAATTTTTTTACAACTGAATTGTAAACAAGCTGGTGCGTTCGGGCTCCAGAAAAACGTTCAAAGGCCAGGTCAATTTTTCCTGAAAAAAATTATTCATATTCCAGTACTTTTGAACACCAAGGTTCAACTGTATGCTGGAGATGGGAAGTACAGTGCGTGCACTCTGAAGGAGGAGTTGTTAATGTTGCAGTTTTATAACTGTGTGAGCACACCTCTGGCAAGACAGTGATGGAGTGAATGATAATGAAAGTTGCTTGGGCCACCCTACCTTGGTAGGAAACAGCTGATGTGTTCATAAAATAAAAAAATTAATTAAAAAGTAGGAGGGTCAATATATTCATGAGAGGTTAAAATCAATACATATTAAGGGCCTGCAACGTACAGTACCTACTTTGTTGCATTAAGGGCAAAGCACACATTCAACATACTCTCCCTTATATATACGTATTTGATAACATTCAGTAGTCTCAGTTGTACTGGTCAGGCACCAGGGGAAAAAGAAACCCTGGTTATGCTCCAAAATACCTTTTCATGCTCAGGGGATATCTGGTTAGGCACTGTTAAGAGTTGCAGTTCTCCATTCTTGGGTTAAGTTGTTTTATGTAGTCTTAATCAGGTTAGGTTCAAGTTAATTATTCTAAATATATGGGACATAACTAATAGCCAAAGGCATAAAAAAATTAATATGATGGAAAAACACCTTCCTTCTGCTTACAATAGGGGACAACTGCCAAGATGCCTGATTGGGCACTGTTCCTATCTTCAAGACTCAATGTTTATTTTTTTTTCTGTTTACTAATATGAAATGCGAATCAAGATTGCATAGGATAATGTGAAAAAAATACTATTGTTCAGATTTATTATGGTTTGGGGAAAGAGGATGAGTACAGTTTTCCAAGCCAGGTTAAAGAGAGCGAGATGTAGCCCGAATGTCCCCCAATCATTCCCACTCCTAAGGCCTACCATTCCTGCCCACCAACCACTAGTGCCAACAAAACAATGCAAATGAGAAATCTACACTGACTCAGTAGGCTTGTAATTGTTGGATGTGAATAGGAGCTGCTTAGCATGAACAAATAAATATTCTTCAGTGTTCTTTTATTCTTTTGTTTATCAAGGGTTTGAGTTCATTTTTTCTCCCCCAAATACAGTAAAACCTCTTGTTAATGAATTTCAGACAACACAATTGGCCGGAAAAGACACTTTATTGGATAATATAGACAAAATTTTATGATACTACATTTTGTCCTTATTGGCAGTGTCTGATTGTCTTCTAAAGTGTTGGGCCAAGTCCTCTGAATTTGACATGTGTCCGATATGGGCCAGAGTGCCCACGTCCGAGACCTGTCCATTTTCATTGTTTCCAGAGTCTTAGGCCACTCATGCCAGTGTATTGTTTGTGCTCACTCTCACATACACACATATTCATCATTCAGTCTCTGATTTTCCCATGGATTTAAGAGCATTTTGTGACTTTACTAACATATTTAAAAGTTCACTTAATGGCTTCTAAGGCAAGTGGTGGTGCCAACAGAAAATATGTGGTTAAGGAGAAACTTTAATTAATAAAGAAGGTTGAGTCTGGCATGTCAGTGGCATAGATATGTGAGGAATATGGTGTTAAAAAACCATGTCTGATATCTGTAGAAGCAAGGATAAACTTAGACTATGCTATTTAGTTTAGATGTTAGCCATGAAGGTTCAACAGTTGATTCTAAAAGGCATATGAAAGCAGCTCATGATCACATCAGTTTACAACTCATATCTGCACCACAAAAAGGCATGTAAAAATTTTTCAAATTTTGTCAAGTATGTAGTACTGTAAAATTATCATACAGTACAGTATTATACTGTGGTACTACATGTTACAATACCTACATTCTTAGTGTCTGGATGTCTTCTGTACTAGCAAACCAAATTCACTACTTCAGAAGACATACAGAGGATTGTGAAATATTAATTTCGTTATTCAGGAATTGCAGATATTTGGCAGTATTGTACACCACCTTTCAATGCATTATGTTTTTTGTTGCTATTTTAAAGTTTTCGGTTTAAGTTATGGCTAGAATATACAGTGGACCCCCAAGTTTCGTTGGCATCAACTTTCGTGAAATCCGACTTTCGGCAAGTTTTTTCGGCAAAATTTAGCCTCGCGGTTCGGGATTGGACTCATGATTCGGCGACCATCCGGTACCTGTCCGCCCGTCACCGCGCACAGAAAGCCAGTCTCCCGCACCATTCACACTCGGCGTGCCGTTGTTTACCAGCACTTGACCATCACCCCGCGGGTTCATACAATACATTTCATAATAATAAATTTTTTTTGTGCTTGCAACTGCTAAATAAGTCACCATGGGCCCAAGGAAAACTAGTGCAAGCCCTTTGGTAAAGAAAGCAAGGAACACGATCAAATTCAAGAAGGAAATCATTGAAAAATATGAGAGCGGAGAGTATGTTACAGAACTTGCCAGGATGTGTGGCAAACCTCATTCAACCATCACTTCAATCGTGGCGAAGGGAAAGAAAATAGTGTGCTACTGTTGCAAAAGGGGTAGATATGCTGACAAAAAAGATATCGCAAATCCTCGAAGAAGTGGAAAGGTTATTGTTGGTGTGGATTACCCAAAAACAGTTAGCAGGAGATAGTATTATGCAGTCGATAATATGTGAAAAGGCAAGGCAGTTGCATGACGATCTTGTAAAGAAAATGCCTGCAACGAGTGGTGATGCTTGTGATTTTAAGGCCAGCAAAGGTTGGTTTGAGAGATTTAAGAAACGTAGTGGCATTCACAGTGCGATAAGGCATGGTGAGGCTGCCAGTTCTGACAAAAAAGCAGCTGAGAAGTTTGTACAGGAGTTTAAGGAGTGCATAGACACTGGAGAATTCAAACCCCAACAAGTGTTTAATTGTGACGAAACAGGCCTCTTTTGGAAGAAAATGCCAGAGGGGACCTACATCACGCAGGAGGAAACGGCATTCCCAGGACACAAGCCTATGAAGGATAGGCTTACTCTCATGTTTTGTAGTAATGCTAGTGGGGATTGCAAAGTGAAGCCTTTACTGGTGTATCACTCTGAAAATCCCAGTGTGTTCAAGAAAAACAGTGTCGCCAAGAGTAATTTGTGTGTGATGTGGAAGGCTAACAGTAAGGCATGGGTCACAAGGAAAATTTTCCTCAACTGGTTTAATGAAGTGTTTGGCCCTTGTGTTAAGAAATACCTCCTGGAAAATAAATTGCCACTCAAGTGCCTCCTGGTAATGGACGATGCTCCTGCTTTTCCTCCAGACTTGGAAGAGCAAATAGTGGAGGAGTTTAGTTTCATCACAGTGAAGTTCTTGCCCCCTAATACAACTCCTCTCATCCAGCCCATGGACCAGCAGGTCATTTCAAACTTCAAAAAACTGTACACCAAAGCAGTGTTTCAAAAGTGCTTTGAAGTGACCTCAGACACTGAATTGACCCTAAGAGAGTTCTGGAAAGATCACTTCAATATCCTCACTTGCATAAACCTTATAGGTAAGGCTTGGGAAGGAGTGACTTGCAGAACTTTGAATTCTGCTTGGAGAAAATTGTGGCCAGAATGTGTACAAGAGAGGGATTTTTGAAGGGTTTGGGGCTGACCCTAAGGAGCCTATGCCAGTTGTGGAATCTATTGTGGCATTGGGGAAGTCCCTGGGGTTGGAGGTGAGTGGCAAGGATGTGGAAGAGTTGGTGGAGGACCACAGGGAAGAGCTAACCATTGAAGAGCTGCAAGAGCTTCATCTGCAACAGCAAGAGATCACAGCTCAGGAAATTGCTGCAGAGGAGGAGGAAGAGAGATGGAGGAAGGTGCCTTCTTCAAAGATTAAGGACATTTGTGCAAAGTGGACTGAAGTGCAAACATTTATGGATGAACTTCACCCTAACAAAGCTGTTGCGGCTGTATTGCCAACATGTACAATAACAGTGTTGTGTCCCACTTCAGACAAATCTTAACCCTTTCAGGGTTTCGGCCGTACTAGTACGGCTTACGTGCCAGGGTCCTTGATGTACTAGTACTCATAAATTCTAGCGCCTTCAAATCTAGTGAGAGATATGAAAGAATGGGTCTATGTGATCAGTGTGCGCAGTATAAAAAATCCTGCAGCACACAGTGCGTAATGAGAAAAAAAAAACTGACCGTGTTTTTGGATTAAAACAGCGAATTTGCACTGTATTTTCGTAAGGTATTTATTGTTGTATTCTAGTTTTCCTGGTCTCTTTTGATAGAATGGAAGACATATTACAGAAATTGAGATGATTTTGACTGGTTTTACAATGAAAAGTGCCTTGAAATTGAGCTCTAAGTATCAGAAATGTTCGATTTTTACCAAAGTTCAAAAGTAAACAAATCATGCTAAGCGTCCAATACACATCAAATGGCGAGTCTAATATTCTTTCACAAGTGCGCCGATATTATTTATACCATATCTAAACTAATACAGTAGTCTGCATAACAGTAAATCTTCTATTTTTTGTGAGAATAAAAATTCAAAATGGAAAGCAAAAGAATGTAAGAGGGGTGTTGGGACATGACTGATGAACAGAGGAAATGTTATTTTAGTGCCAGGAATGTCTTTCTTGTTTATTCTGGACCCTATTTGGAAATTGGCATCTTTTGAAATTTGTGTGAAATTGGCAAAATTGCTAAATTCTGACCACTGTATTGGATAGTTGAAATCGGTAAATGGGTAGTTTCTTGTACTCATTCGATAGAAAAAATGGAGTTCTAGCGAAATAGGTATGATTTTTGTAGACTAGTACACTGGAATTGGCTGAAAATAGGGCTCAAAGTGGGCAAAATCGCTGATGCGTAAACATCGCTAACTTCGCGAGAGCATAATTCCGTAAGTTTTCCATCAAATTTCATACTTTTGGTGTCATTATGATCAGGAAAAGATTCTCTATCTTTTCATAAGAAAAGATAATTTTTTTTATTGAAATTTGGGAGACCCTGAGAACAAGTCTCTGAGAGGGCCTGTGGACCCTGAAAGGATTAAAGAAATGCCAGAAACAGCTCTCTGGACAGATATTTTGTGCGACAGGTGTCCAGTGACTCTCAGGCTGTTCCCAGTGTCTTTAAAAAACAAAGAAGGGAAGTAACCCCAGAAAAGGACTTGGTACCTGAAGTCCTAATGGAAGGAGATTCTCCTTCCAAACAATAGTGTACACCTTCCTCCTATCCCCTCCTCCCATCTTCCATCCACCCAGAAGTCTTCAGTAATGGTAAGTGTAATGTTATTATTTTATATATGTATGTACTTGATTTCTTATTGTTTTCAGTATGTAAATCTTTATTTAATTTGAAAAAAAAATATTTTATGTTAATATTTTTGGGTGTCTGGAACGCATTAATTTTATTTCCATTATTTCTTATGGGGAAAATGGTTTCAACATTCAGCAGACTCTCTGAAACAGATTAATCACGAAACTCGGGGGTCCACTGTATTTTATATCAGAACTCTTTGGCTCCTTTTAAAGTCCCTAAAAAATTAGGGTATACTTACCCATGAAATATATGAAAAAAATTAGAATTTTTTGGGGAAAAAAAAAAAGTCAAGGTTCAGGTATGCATGGTATATTCACAGATTATAACAATAAACCTATGTGGGTCATACAGTGCCTGGGATAAGGGATGCAGTTGGGTTTTGATCTGAAAAAGGAAAAGGAAGCTCCAATTTTTTGGAGGTATTGATGCATAAGGGCAAGCGTAAGATAAAATTTGCACTGTAAACAACTGTTAAAAATAAATGACAATCTGTTTGCCTTTCTCCTGAAAGTATGTCAGAGCATTGAAGGACAGTTTAAAGGTGAAAGTACCATGCTCTTTGATGAATGTTAGCAGAGAGACAATGATTTTTGCAGTGGTTCTTGGTACACCTCCATATTCTAGTCTGATTATTACTAATGTGAAGATGCAGCAGTACACTCAACACAGCAATGGAAGGAAGATGGCCAAAAATCCAATTTTGATTTGAGTAAAAATAGTTTGTTAGTCATTAGCTCAGCCCAGTACATTTGAATGTTAGTCCAAAAAACTTAAGTGAAATTTCAGGAATGGAAGGAAAGAATAGTGGACTTAAACTTGTAATGAGGCTGCGAGATGTTTCCGTGACATTCTGGAATCTAAGAGGAAGCTGAGGAATTTAAGTTTTGCAAGTCATAGCAGGGTCACCATATAAAATACACATGTGCAATGTCAGGATACTCGAATTAGGATATGTTGCACTCGCTAGGAGCTTTATCATTCTTATGGTATTCATTGAATTGATAAAGCTCCTGATACGTGAAACTGCCTAATAAGTTTCCTAACATTGCAGTTGTCTATTTCACACGTTATGTCTGCGATACAGGAGAACCACTACTTGGAAATGGGGCACCATTCAATTTTTTTTTTTAATATATAGACTTTTAAATTAGTCTTCTCTTCATCCTCCTTTCACTGCTGTTAACTGAGGGAAATTAGTACACTTGCATGGTCATATCATCAAGAGGTGCATAGCACCATTTTGAAAAAAAAAATCAGGTTGTGCTCACAGTCCATTATCTTGCTGGATTGCCCTATTCATCAGAAAATGTGTTAATTTCACTTTCGTTCAACACCCTAACCTGCATACACTATCTGCCCTCTGAAAATCTCCACTTTTAATGCAGATTAACTCTTGGTAATTATACTATTATGTTACTGCCTCAATTTCCCTTTTTTTTTATTTTTCTTTCCTGTTCCTCCTCTGCAGATTGAATCCGCATACTTTCCATACCCCAGAAGCATTGTATGACCCCTATGGGTTTAACATTCCTCCCCATGAATATAATACTTTTGGTCTTAACTGGAATTTATTACATTCATAGGGAAGTGCTAAACCTATAATGGTCATATAGCACTTTGGAAAGGGAGGCTATCAGATTTGATCCAAGAATGGAAAGGATAGTTCTAATTCCTTTGAAGAGCCCTTCACTAGTACCAAGGCAACCCCCTTCCCTTCACCACCTTACTGTGCAGTACTATGCTGAATGACCAACAAGTACTTTTGGCACTTGGCTCCTGCCCCCTCTGACTTTTGGAATGTCACTGACTGGCACACATTTAGTGGTTTTGCTTGTAACAGGTACTATAGAGTGAGAATAAATATTTTTAT
>NC_091298.1:58478176-58538128 GCF_038502225.1 Cherax quadricarinatus
GAATCCGACGCCGTCTGAAGACTTAGAGCCATCTGTGTACACAGCGGTGGCATGAGAATGGGAGTGGAAGTGATCAAGAAAAAGAGAGCGGGAAGCCACCGTAGGCAGTTGAGCTTTCGAGCAAGGGAGTAAGAAAGAACAGACCCGAACAGCTGGAACTTCCCAGGGGGGTAGGGAAAAGTGAGATGCTACATGAACATATAAAGGTGGTAACTGAAGGGAAGACAAGAGTGAATGTAGGCAAAGAGAAAAGGGATGGAGCAAACAGGGGTGGCGAACAAATAATGTCTACTAATATCGGTGACCATTCTATAAATGGAAGGATTGTGTAGATCGTGAGAGCGTACATAGTAGCGAAGGCAATGGGCATCACGGCGATCAGACAAGGATGGAACATTCGCTTCTGTATAGAGGTTCTCAACAGGGGAAGAGCGAAAAGCACCAAGGCACAAACGTAATCCTTGGTGATGGATAGAGTTAAGGCTAGAGAGACTAGCAGGAGAGGCCGCGGAATAAATCTGGTCACCATAATCAAGTTTCGATAAAACGAGGGCTGAATGTAGGCGAAGCAGAGTTCGACGATCAGCTCCCCAGGAAAGATGAGCAAGGGTTTTAAGAAGGTTTAGCCGCCTGTGACAAGTTGCCTTCAGAGAGGTTATGTGAGGTTTCCAGGATAACCGACGGTCAAAGAGAAGGCCTAGAAACCTGACTGTATCACGTTCGGGGATATGGGAGCCATAGAGATACAAAGGATGATCGGAGATAACAGAGCGTCTAGTGAAAGTAATTTGGTGAGTTTTGGTACTTGAAAATTTAAACCCATGCGTGGTGGCCCAAGTGGAAACACGGTCAACCGCATGCTGGAGAGAAACTGCAATAAGATGACAGTCAGCGCCTGCACAAGCAATAGCGAAGTCATCAACATAGTGATGACCAAATATTGGGTGGAAGAACAGAGGCCAAATCATTTATAGCAAGGAGAAAAAGTGTTGTGCTTAGAACACATCCCTGAGGGACACCTTCAGCTTGGACGAAGTCCGGGGAAAGAACATTATTGACTCGAACACGGAAATGTCTGTCAGTTAAAAAGTTCTTAAGGAAGGATGGTAGATTGCCTCGGAGGCCTAAGGAATGGGCCTGGGCCAAAATATTATACCTCCAAGTTGTGTCATATGCCTTCTCAAGGTCAAAAAATATGGCAATAACAGTGATTATTCGCAAAGGCATTACGAACATACGTATCCAAGCGTAGTAAGGGGTCTATGGTAGAACGACCCTTACGAAAGCCATATTGACTAGCGGAGAGACTGTTGTGTGTCTCTAAATACCACATTAAACGTCGATTTACGAGACGTTCCATCACTTTGCAAACTGCACTAGTAAGAGCGATGGGGCGATAGTGGGAGGCATCATGTCCTGTAGTACCCGGTTTGCGGAAAGGGAGAACAATGGCAGATTTCCACAGCTGAGGAAGAACTCCTTGTGCCCAAATAAGATTGAAGAGGTGTAAGAGGACTACAAGGGCTGACCGATGTAAATGTTGTAACATACGAATATGAATGTCGTCAGGCCCAGCTGCCGATGATCGGCAAGCTGAGAGCGTTGCCTCCAGTTCTTAAAGTGTAAAAGGCACATTATACTGTTCTCTGAGAGAAGAAAAGTCCAAGGGTACTAACTCTCTGGCAGACTTTGAGGAAAGAAACGAGGGGCATAGATGGAGCCCTCGGGAAATACGGACCAGATGTGTGCCAAGTTTAATGGCTACATCAAGAGGGTTTGCTACATCAACACCAGCGACCCGTAGAACAGGAGCCGGGTCAGGAGAGTATTTACCACTCAATTTCCTCACTTTTTTCCAGACTGCACTCATAGAAGAAGCAGAGGTGATGGTGGAAACATAGTCTCGCCAACAAGTGCGTGTAGCTTCACGGATGACACGGCGAGCAATCACACGCTTCTGCTTAAAATCAAGAAGTCTCTCAGCGGTTCTATTGTACCGGTACCTGCCCCATGCAGCACGTTTCAAACGTACTGCACGAGCACAAGCAGGAGACCACCAAGGCACGCACTTCTGAGAATGCCTGCCTAAGGTTTGGGGTATAGAATGAGAAGCTGCGGTATAAACTGACGTCGAGAAAATGTGTAGGAGCTCATCAATGGAGGATGAAGAAGGAACCTCACTAAAAGCAGTGAGGTGTGAGTAAAGATCCCAATTTGCCCGATCAAATTGCCAGCGAGGGCTACGGAAAAGTGGTGAATAGGAAGGAGAAGTAAGAATGATCGCTGTCATGTAAGTCTGGTAGAACAGACCAGGTGAAGTCTAGTGCAGTGGAGGAAGAGCAGACTGATAGATCGATGCAAGAGAGAGTATGAGTATGAGGATCAAAATGGGTGGGAGTACCCGTATTTAAAACATGGAGGGGGTGAGAGGCGAGAAAAGCCTCCAACTGAATGCCACGTGAGTCACAATGAGACCCCCCCCAGAGGAAATGGTGGGCATTAAAATCACCAAGTAACAGAAGTGGTGGTGGTAAGGATGAAACAAGAAAGGCAAAGTCTGGGATAGAAAATGCTCGAGAAGGAGAGAGATATAAAGAACATATTGTAAACCACTTATTCAAGTGGATACGGGCTGCAGTGTAATGCAGCGAGGTATGGACAAATAGTTGACAGTACGGAATATCATTGCGTAGAAGAAGGGCACTTTCATTAAAGGTCCCATCTGAGAAAGGATCCGAAGAATACAATAAATTATAGCCTGAGATAGGTTGGAAAACAGCCGAGTGTAATTTTGGTTCTTGTAAGCAAGCACCAACAGGGGAAAACCTGGAAAGCAACATCTGAAGCTCACCCCGATTACCCCCGAGGCTGCGGATATTCCACTGTAAATAGGCCATGATTGGCAATGAAGAAAATACCAGGAATCTGTAGGTAAAGGCACCTACGGACTAGAGGGGTTAGAAAAGTCAACATGTGGTGGCATTGGAAGACGTTCAAGTAGTGAAGGAACGGAGCGTTGCGAAGAATGGGGTTGTGAAGATGGAGGAGAGGGAAGAGAAGGAACAGGAAGTGAATCAGTGTCCATTGAAGGTTTAGTCTCTGCAATATATTCTGAAATGGCTTCAAGTGTTTCTGAATTCAAAGATGTATGGGAGACCATATTGGAGATAGAAGGAGGAGGGTGAGTAAAGATTGGGACAGTAATGGACTGTACCAAAGTAGAGGGGGAGGGAAGAGTGTAAGGGACTGGAGATGAAGTGTGGGGGGGGGGGACAGAAGAGGCAGAAACCTGGGAGGTGGCAGAAGAGGGAGAAACTTGGGAGGGGACGGGGGTGGAAGGCATAGTACGAGGAGGAGGGTGAATCTCCACACTTGCCAGAGAGAGGGGAAGAACTAGGTACAGAGACTGGAAAGGTAAAGTGTGGAGGTGGAAGAAGGGAAGGAAGGGGCAAAGAAGATTTGAGCAATGTGGATTTTTTGGACTTCTGAGAAGTAGAGGGGCGATTGGTATTAGGTGTCGTACGAGGTCTTGTCGATACTGGGGCTTGTGAGGAAGGACGCGAAGATGTGAGAACAGACTGAGTTGTAGTCGGGACGTCCGAGCCAAGGACAGCAAAAGGATTAGATGCCGTAATGGCTATGGGAGGGGTAACAACAGAGGAGGCTGCAGAAGATGGGACCCCAGAAGTGGGGGGATGTTTGGAAACACGAGAATAAGAAACACGGGGTAGTCTCCCTTGGAGGAGGAGATGAGTAACTGCCATAACATAAGGGAGACCTTCTGCCTCTTTGAGGCAACGGATTTCACATTCATTTAAGTAGACCTGGCAACGGCGGGAGTACGAAGGGTGAGCTTCATTACAATTAAGGCAAGATGGAGGTTGACTGCAAGATGTATTAGAATGGTCGTCGGCACCACAGACTGGGCATTCAGCCATAGATCTGCAATATTTCGCTGGGTGACCAAAACTCCAGCAATTTCTACATTGTTGCAGTGTAGGTATCACCTTTCAAACTTGTAACCGATGTCCCGCGACATATACAGAGGATGGGAGTTCTCGGCTGTCAAAAGTTAAATGAGCCACATTGCAAGGGTAACGTCTCCGCCCCCGGGCAGGAAGGACATAAGTGTCTACTTTGAGGATTGGGAGATCCTGGAGTTCCAGCTGTTCAAAAATGTCATTGCCACATGACTGGAAATTCTGTTGGACTATGGTATGGGGCAGAATGACAGTACCACTACAAGAATTGAGAGAAAGATGTTTTTCAATAGTGATAGGAGTAGTATCGATATTCAAAAGGAGAGAAAGATCATGAGCTTGGGTAGCATTCTGGACAGTGACGATGCGCGTACCGCTCTTGAGAGCATGAAATGAAATATCTCTACCAACATGACGCAGGAGCGCTTTGCCAATACTATGGTCAGAAAGGTAGGCAGAAGAAGAAGTCGGTCAGAAAGGTAGGCAGAAGAAGAAGTCGGTCTTAAAGTAAAGAATTTAGTCCATTGTGTGGTCCGAAACTGAGCGTGGAGAGGGAGTGCTTGACGTGTCGGTCTTTTCCGAGTAGAATGGGAAGGTAACGAAGGAGCATCATCAGGAGATTGACGTTGGCGTTTAGGAGTAGGACCGGAGTTGGTCCGGCGTGAAATGGGCGGGCGATTCGAAAATTGCCGTACCGTAGAGGGAGAAGCCGGAAGCATAGTCAAAGGAGAGCGGAGTTCAGACAAATCGAAGGAGTCAGTCGAAGCCCCGGTACCTGAAGCGGGTGAGGAAACAGCACCAGCAAGAGGTACAGGGGCATCAGGAGTGTCCGAAGAGTGGTCTAAACACAAGGCAGGGTCAGAATGGGGTGCGGTATCAAGAAGGGGCCCGGGGGTAGTGGGTCCATGGATTGGGTTCTCCATGGTTGGTTACTCCTTTGCTTTTTGTTTTTAAGAAAAAAAAAAGAAAAGAAAAGAAAAATAAAAAAAAGAATAAAAAAGGGGGAGAGCGGGGAGGAATAGTTCCCAGGAGGAATGAAAGGGCCGGAAATCTCCCTCCGCGCCCAAGAGGACCTCAGCACCGCTAGTAGCGCAGATGCAGCATGGAACCCGTGCCATACCCTACCCTTCATGCCAGTAAACCAGCAATCCGGGATAGCAACCTCACATCTACCGAGCTACCTCGGTGGACAAAAGAGAGGGCGGCCGGATATCCGCCACAAAGCATACCTCCTTCGGCCACCACCCCTGGAATCCGAAAGGTGGCTTCCAGAGATACACCCGTCGCCTGAAAGACACCCAAAGCTACTCCGGGATACCGGAGAGGGATCGGGACATCCCCAGGCGATCCAGATTCCACGGCAAACTACGCCACCGCCAAGAACCTCAACGGAATGGGATGGACCCCGGTGTCCTTTCCCCTACCTAGGAACTAGCGCGCCTGTGAGAGAAATCCCAAAGGCCAAAAAGAGGAAGGGCAAAAGGGAGGGCTGGGGAGGAGGAATGGAAAAAGGGGAGGATGGGATAGGGAAGGGGAGAATGGGGGGTAATTAGGTTCAGTCTGAGGAAGAAGACCGACAGGTCTAATTCCTCAGACTAAGAGCCTCTTCAGCACGCCAAGGAGCCCCCCTTGAAGAGGTGAAAAGGTAGAGATTGAAGTGGTTAGTTTTACTTAGTGAAAATAAATAAAAATCCTATGGTGTAGGAATATGAAGGCCATGGAAGCAAACTAGGTAACAAGAAACTTTGGGTACCTCAGCAATACAATGAAACGATGTTAGATTCTACAAACTAGTGACATGAACTAGTAGCTCCCAGACACAAATATTAATTCTATGCATTTCAGGTGTTTATCACAAAAAAAAATGAAGGTGTCTGAAATATCCAGATAAAATTATATTTGAGGCCATGTCCTCAACAAAGTTAAATTCATGGTAGGAATTAAACATGGCATCAAAATCATTAATAGGTATGCATTTTTTAACTGGAATCTCAAAATTGTCATACCAGACAATAAATATATCAAAAATAGTTCTTTTGACATTCTTACAAAGCACTATAAATAACAAGTGTTAATATACAACAGTTTTATTGATTTGTATCAGGCATACAATATATACACAATAGACCAATAATGTCAGAAGGAATTAGCAATTCCTGTCTTCCAATTGACAGTCAAATAATATACAAAGACCAGGAATATTTCTCATGTAAGTAGTCTCTATGTTTTATTTCAGTGTATTTACAATATTCAGTCTGTATATGTACCTGAATAACTAATGACCAGATGCTGCTGCTAATACTGTACATCGTCCTTGCAAGTCTACTAAACACTCTTACAATGTAATGTATTTAAAGGTATATGGATGGGAAATGATCCACAATACATGTAACAGTTTGCATATTTTTTATGTGGCTGTGACTAAAGGATTTTCTTCTGTATGATACAAACTTAAACAATTAACATTATCACATCTGTTAACCTATGTCTGTGTGGTATAAATGTAAACAGTCATGTGGGATTTGCTAAAGTTTTCTTGTCAAACTCTTAGTTCTCTCTCTCTTGAGCTGTCAGTGAGAAGTGTTATTGAAGACCAGCACAGACTTTCTGCATAATCTTTAGAAAGATTCCTGGTTTACCAGTATAATATGTGGGGAAAAGGTCTTTGGCCATTATTACTGATAAATCATATAACAGTACACTGTATATATATAAAGCTTCTCAGAGTAATGTGTTATTGACAAAAATTTTTTTTCATTTTCTCTTTGGTTCAAAATCTAAATACATTACAGTATCATTACAAAAGTATTATAAAGTGATGCCCAAGCTTGAGCTTCTACTTGCATCATGTATGATTGACAGTGGCCATAGATTTTTAAAGGCAGCAACTATTTAAGATACATCACATGTAGGAACCAGCCACCTTTTATTACCTGTGGGGTGTCAGTGATCACAGGCTTTACCAAAATAAAGATGCAAATGCTTCATCTCACTGCACTGATATGTCAGTTAAACAGTTCTTATGTAGCTTCCCAGGACACTCAAATAGCAATGTTTTAAATACAATGGTACTGTATGGAAGTTAATTATACATCCTGCACGCAGTACAAAAGTAATCGGATTATGAGGGGGGAGGAATGTGAAGTTTCAGTTATTCCTAGCCACTGATGCATATTTTTCTTGGACAAATTTAAAATGAAAGTTGTTACAATAATGATTAAAAATCAATGATATACAAAGTCACACCATTTGTAGTTTAAAGAAATAAGACAAGGAAAATAGAGCACTGTATAGCATTTTAACTAATAGATTCCTTTCAGTAATGATATGCAATTAAAATTTCATAATGGCCTTTAAATGCATATTTTTTTTTATTATAAAACAAAAATTCAGCAGATAATGCATTGCTAACATTTGATCATAGAGGTCACCGAGTTTCCTAAAACACTGACAAGTATTTTACGACCTGTTTCAAGGTTTATTGCAGTGTTTAGCATAACAGAAGTTCAAAGAATTCTACAACTTGGATTTGGGTTCAAAATCATATGTATACATACATATGGCATGAAGTGGGAGTTGTTAGTTACTCTCTGATGACTTGGTAATTTTGAGAGAGTTGGAAGAGAAGTTGCAAAGGTTAGAAGAGTTTAGGACAATATATAAAAAGAAGAAAGTTAAAAGTGAACATAGAAAAGGGCAGAGATGAGATTAAGAAAAAATCTAGGCAATGGAACTGGGATGTCAGATTTTAGGAGAAAATTGTATTAAGGAATGGATACCCCTGAAGAGTTCTTGATCCAAAGAATTGGATTTGACCTCCAGTTCCTTGGATCATCCTGACTGCCTCCCATTCTCTAGGCACTGTAAGGCCTCTATAGGTTTAGCACATCCTCCTGTTAAAATAAATCTGGATGGATGTGTGAAATATGATAAGAATTATAGCAGGTGGATTGTTTAGTTAACTCTGGCAATATTATTATTAATTACAATCGAAACTAATTGTTAAACCCACAAGAGTCAACTGTGGCAAAGTTTCTAAATGGATAAAAAAAAAGGGTAATGTACTAGAACTGTGATGCCAACACTTTTATATTTGTGATGAATGGTTTGAAAAACTGACAAGTTGAAGATTGAGACACTTATGCAGCATATGGGAATCTTTATTCAGGAAACGTTTCGCCACACAGTGATGAAGCCACTGTGTGGCGAAACGTTTCCTGAATAAAGATTCCCATATGCTGCATAAGTGTCTCAATCTTCAACTTTTATATTTGTATGAGGCAGAGTCTTTGAATTTTACAGCAATAAAAAAACTGGATGCAGTAAAGACGTCATACTTGAGATCAACGTGTGGTGTCAATATTATGCACAGTGAAGAAATTAGAAGGCAATTTAGTGGTATGATTTATTATTATAATCAAAACCAAACACTAAACCTTTGTGGTATGAAAGGTAAAATTCAGAGAAGTGGTTTAGAAAGGATGGGGCAAGATAAGTTGACAAAGGCATTGGAAGGATGGTATAAAGAAAAAGGGTAGGGGGTTTAAGTGGTAGGGGCTTCAGTATCCAACACACATGAACTCTAGAGCAAGCACAATGAGGTGTCGTTCTTCACCATGGGCTTTCATTTGTGAATGCTACTTGTGCAATACCCCTCAAGGAAGGTTCCTTGATGTTGGTGAGGGGCTCTTGATTAAGGGAATTGGATCTGTGCTCCAGTTCCCCGAATTAAGCCTGAATGCCTTCCACATCCCCCCCAGGCGCTGTATAATCCTCCGGGTTTAGCGCTTCCCCCTTGATTATAATAATAATAATACTTGTGCAATACAGCCTCTCCTTACTTAACGACGGGGGCTCTATTCCTACGAGTAAGTCGGTAAGTGAAGAGCATACTATACTGGTAGTGGGATGTTAATGTCACCTTTGTACCATTTATAACATTTCTGGTATATTTTTGATTGTTTATACAGTAGTTTACTGTATACTGTAATAAACAGAATAGAGGAAATCAGCTCCTTGTATACATTATTTAGGTATGCATACTGGTTGGAGAGCTGGTCGTAAGTCCAAGTGGTTGGTAAACGAGTACATTAAATGAGGATTATTATAATCAAAAGCCTCTTCAAGGGGGGCTCCTTGGCGTGGTGAAGAGGCTCTTGGTCTGAGGAATTAGCCCTGTCGGTCTTCTTCCTCAGACCGAACCTAATTACCCCCCAT
The DNA here is from genome assembly GCF_038502225.1 of Cherax quadricarinatus. Classification (NCBI taxonomy): domain Eukaryota; kingdom Metazoa; phylum Arthropoda; class Malacostraca; order Decapoda; family Parastacidae; genus Cherax; species Cherax quadricarinatus. The sequence goes on from NC_091298.1 coordinate 58,487,374, forward strand.
TCTCCCCTCCCCTATCCCATCCTCCCCATCCTCCCCTTTTTCCATTCCTCCTCCTCCTCCTCACCCCTCCCTTTTGCCCTTCCTCTTTTTAGCCTTCGTGATTTCTCCCACAGGCGTGCTAGTTCCTAGGTAGGGGAAAGGACACCGGGGTCGATCCCATTCCGTTGAGGTTTCTTGGCGGTGGCGTAGTTTGCCGTGGAATCTGGATTGCCTAGGGATGTCCCGATCCCTCTCCGGTATCCCGGAGTAGCTTTGGGTGTCTTTTGGGCGACGGGTGTATCTCTGGAAGCCACCTTTCGGATTCCGGGGGTGGTGGCTGAAGGAGGTATGCTTTGTGGCGGATATCCGGCCGCCCTCTCTTTTGTCCACCGAGGTAGCTCGGCAGATGTGAGGTTGCTATCCCGGATTGCTGGTTTACTGGCATGAAGGGTAGGGTATGGCACGGGTTCCATGCTGCATCTGCGCTACTAGCGGTGTCGAGTCCTCTTGGGCGCGGAGGGAGATTTCCGGCCCTTTCATTCCTCCTGGGAACTATTCCTCCCCGCTCCCCCCTTTTTTTATTCTTTTTTTTGTTTTTATTTTCTTTTCTTCTTTCTTTTTTTTTCTTAAAAACAAAAAGCAAAGGAGTAACCTAACCATGGCAGCCCTAGTCCATGAAACCACTACCCCCGGGCCCCTTCTTGATACCGCACCCCATTCTGACCCTGCCTTGTGTTTAGACCACTCTTCGGACACTCCTGATGCCCCTGTACCTCTTGCTGGTGCTGTTTCCTCACCCGCTTCAGGTACCGGGGCTTCGACTGACTCCTTCGATTTGTCTGAACTCCGCTCTCCTTTGACTATGCTTCCGGCTTCTCCCTCTACGGTACGGCAATTTTCGAATCGCCCACCCATTTCATGCCGGACCAACTCCGGTCCTACTCCTAAACGCCAACGTCAATCTCCTGATGATGCTCCGTCGTTACCTTCCCATTCTACTCGGAAACGACCGACACGTCAAGCACTCCCTCTCCACGCTCAGTTTCGGACCACACAATGGACTAAATTCTTTACTTTAAGACCAACTTCTTCTTCTGCCTACCTTTCTGACCATAGTATTGCCAAAGCGCTCCTGCGTCATGTTGGCAGAGATATTTCATTTCACGCTCTCAAGAGCGGTACGCGCATCGTCACTGTCCAGAATGCTACCCAAGCTCATGATCTTTCTCTCCTTTCGAATATCGATACTACTCCTATCACTATTGAAAAACATCTTTCTCTCAATTCTTGTAGTGGTACTGTCATTCTGCCCCATACCATAGTCCAACAGAATTTCCAGTCATGTGGCAATGACATTTTTGAACAGCTGGAACTCCAGGATCTCCCAATCCTCAAAGTAGACACTTATGTCCTTCCTGCCCGGGGGCGGAGACGTTACCCTTGCAATGTGGCTCGTTTAACTTTTGACAGCCGAGAACTCCCGTCCTCTGTATATGTCGCGGGACATCGGTTACAAGTTCGAAAGGTGATACCTACACCGCAACAATGTAGAAATTGCTGGCGTTTTGGTCACCCAGCGAAATATTGCAGATCTATGGCCGAATGCCCAGTCTGTGGTGCCGACAACCATTCTAATACATCTTGCAGTCAACCTCCATCTTGCCTTAATTGTAATGAAGCTCACCCTTCGTACTCCCGCCGTTGCCAGGTCTACTTAAATGAACGTGAAATCCGTTGCCTCAAAGAGGCAGAAGGTCTCCCTTATGCTATGGCAGTTACTCATCTCCGCCTCCAAGGGAGACTACCCCGTGTTTCTTATTCTCGTGTTTCCAAACATCCCCCCACTTCTGGGGTCCCATCTTCTGCAGCCTCCTCTGTTGTTACCCCTCCCATAGCCATTACGGCATCTAATCCTTTTGCTGTCCTTGGCTCTGACGTCCCGACTACAACTCAGTCTGTTCTCACATCTTCGCGTCCTTCCTCACAAGCCCCAGTATCGACAAGACCTCGTACGACACCTAATACCAATCGCCCCTCTACTCAGAAGTCCAAAAAATCCACATTGCTCAAATCTTCTTTGCCCCTTCCTTCCCTTCTTCCACCTCCACACGTTACCTTTCCAGTCTCTGTACCTAGTTCTTCCCCTCTCTCTGGCTCTATTACAAGTGTGGAGATTCACCCTCCTCCTCGTACTATGCCTTCCACCCCTGTCCCCTCCCAAGTTTCTCCCTCTTCTGTCACCTCCCAGGTTTCTACCTCTTCTGTCCCCCCCCACACTTCATCTCCAGTCCCTTACACTTTTCCCTCCCCCTCTACTTTGGTACAGTCCATTACTGTCCCAATCTTTACTCACCCTCCTCCTCCTATCTCCAATATGGTTTCCCATACATCTTTGAATTCAGAAACACTTGAAGCCATTTCAGAATATATTGCAGAGACTAAACCTTCAATGGACACTGATTCACTTCCTGTTCCTTCTCTTCCCTCTCCTCCATCTTCACAACCCCATTCTTCGCAACGCTCCGTTCCTTCGCTACTTGAACATCTTCCAATGCCACCACACGTTGACTTTTCTAACCCCTCTAGTCCGTAGGTGCCTTTACCTACAGATTCCTGATATTTTCTTCATCGCCAATCATGGCCTATTTACAGTGGAATATCCGCGGCCTCAGGGGTAATCGGGGTGAGCTTCAGATGTTGCTTTCCAGGTTTTCCCCTGTTGGTGCTTGCTTACAAGAACCAAAATTACACTCGGCTGTTTTCCAACCTATCTCAGGCTATAATTTATTGTATTCTTCGGATCCTTTCTCAGATGGGACCTTTAATGAAAGTGCCCTTCTTCTACGCAATGATATTCCGTACTGTCAACTATTTGTCCATACCTCGCTGCATTACACTGCAGCCCGTATCCACTTGAATAAGTGGTTTACAATATGTTCTTTATATCTCTCTCCTTCTCGAGCATTTTCTATCCCAGACTTTGCCTTTCTTGTTTCATCCTTACCACCACCACTTCTGTTACTTGGTGATTTTAATGCCCACCATTTCCTCTGGGGGGGGTCTCATTGTGACTCACGTGGCATTCAGTTGGAGGCTTTTCTTGCCTCTCACCCCCTCCATGTTTTAAATACGGGTACTCCCACCCATTTTGATCCTCGTACTCATACTCTCTCTTGCATCGATCTATCAGTCTGCTCTTCCTCCACTGCACTAGACTTCACCTGGTCTGTTCTACCAGACTTACATGACAGCGATCATTTTCCGATCATTCTTACTTCTCCTTCCTATTCACCACCTTCCCGTAGCCCTCGCTGGCAATTTGATCGGGCAAATTGGGATCTTTACTCACACCTCACTGCTTTTAGTGAGGTTCCTTCTTCATCCTCCATTGATGAGCTCCTACACATCTTCTCGACATCAGTTTATACCGCAGCTTCTCATTCTATACCCCACACCTCAGGCAGGCATTCTCAGAAGTGTGTGCCTTGGTGGTCTCCTGCTTGTGCTCGTGCAGTACGTTTGAAACGTGCTGCATGGGGCAGGTACCGGTACAATAGAACCGCTGAGAGACTTGTTGATTTTAAGCAGAAGCGTGCGATCGCTCGCCGTGTCATCCGTGAAGCTAAACGCACTTGTTGGCGAGACTATGTTTCCACCATCACCTCTGCTTCTTCTATGAGTGCAATCTGGAAAAAAGTGAGGAAATTGAGTGGTAAATACTCTCCTGACCCGGCTCCTGTTCTACGGGTCACTGGTGTTGATATAGCAAACCCTCTCGACGTTGCCATTGAACTTGGCACACATCTGGTCCGTATTTCCCGAGGGCTCCATCTATGCCCCTCGTTTCTTTCCTCAAAGTCTGCCAGAGAGTTAGTACCCTTGGACTTTTCTTCTCTCGGAGAAGAACAGTATAATGTGCCTTTTACACTTCAAGAACTGGAGGCAACGCTCTCAGCTTGCCGATCATCGGCAGCTGGGCCTGATGACATTCATATTCGTATGTTACAACATTTACATCGGTCAGCCCTTGTAGTCCTCTTACACCTCTTCAATCTTATTTGGGCACAAGGAGTTCTTCCCCAGCTGTGGAAATCTGCCATTGTTCTCCCTTTCCGCAAACCGGGTACTACAGGACATGATGCCTCCCACTATCGCCCCATCGCTCTTACAAGTGCAGTTTGCAAAGTGATGGAACGCCTCGTAAATCGACGTTTAATGTGGTATTTAGAGACTCACAACAGTCTCTCCGCTAGTCAATATGGCTTTCGTAAGGGTCGTTCTACCATAGACCCCTTACTACGCTTGGATACGTATGTTCGTAATGCCTTTGCGAATAATCACTCAGTTATTGCCATATTTTTTGACCTTGAGAAGGCATATGACACAACTTGGAGGTATAATATTTTGGCCCAGGCCCATTCCTTAGGCCTCCGAGGCAATCTACCATCCTTCCTTAAGAACTTTTTAACTGACAGACATTTCCGTGTTCGAGTCAATAATGTTCTTTCCCCGGACTTCGTCCAAGCTGAAGGTGTCCCTCAGGGATGTGTTCTAAGCACAACACTTTTTCTCCTTGCTATAAATGATTTGGCCTCTGTTCTTCCACCCAATATTTGGTCATCACTCTATGTTGATGACTTCGCTATTGCTTGTGCAGGCGCTGACTGTCACCTTATTGCAGTTTCTCTCCAGCATGCGGTCGACCGTGTTTCCACTTGGGCCACCACACATGGGTTTAAATTTTCAAGTACCAAAACTCACCAAATTACTTTCACTAGACGCTCTGTTATCTCCGATCATCCTTTGTATCTCTATGGCTCCCGTATCCCCGAACGTGATACAGTCAGGTTTCTAGGCCTTCTCTTTGACCGTCGGTTAACCTGGAAACCTCACATTACCTCTCTGAAGGCAACTTGTCACAGCCGGCTAAACCTTCTTAAAACCCTTGCTCATCTTTCCTGGGGAGCTGATCGTCGAACTCTGCTTCGCCTACATTCAGCCCTCGTTTTATCGAAACTCGATTATGGTGACCAGATTTATTCCGCGGCCTCTCCTGCTACTCTCTCTAGCCTTAACTCTATCCATCACCAAGGCTTACGTTTGTGCCTTGGTGCTTTTCGCTCTTCCCCTGTTGAGAGCCTCTATACAGAAGCAAATGTTCCATCCTTGTCTGATCGCCGTGATGCCCATTGCCTTCGTTACTATGTACGCTCTCACGATCTACACAATCCTTCCATTTATAGAATGGTCACCGATATTAGTAGACATTCTTTATTCGTTCGCCGCCCCTGTTTGCTCCGTCCCTTTTCTCTTCGCCTACTTTCACTCTTGTCTTCCCTTCAGTTACCACCTTTATATGTTCATGTAGCATCTCACTTTTCCCTACCCCCCTGGGAAGTTCCAGCTGTTCGGGTCTGTTCTTTCTCACTCCCTTGCTCGAAAGCTCAACTGCCTACGGTGGCTTCCCGCTCTCTTTTTCTTGATCACTTCCACTCTCATTCTCATGCCACCGCTGTGTACACAGATGGCTCTAAGTCTTCAGACGGCGTCGGATTCGCAGCAGTGTTTCCGGACAGCGTCGTACGAGGGCATTTACTATCTTCAGCTAGCATTTTTACTGCTGAACTGTATGCCATTCTTGCAGCACTTATTCGTATCGCATCTATGCCTGTGTCATCATTTGTAGTAGTCTCAGACTCCCTTAGTGCTCTACAGGCTATACGAAAATTTGATACATCTCATCCCCTAGTTCTCCGTATCCAACTTTGGCTACGCCGTATCTCTACCAAACATAAAGATATTGTTTTTTGTTGGGTCCCTGGTCATGTCGACGTACAGGGCAATGAACAGGCAGACACTGCTGCGCGGTCAGCAGTATATGACCTACCAATTTCCTATCGAGGTGTTCCATTTCTGGACTATTTTGCTGCAATAGCTACCCACCTTCGCACCCGTTGGCAACAACGTTGGTCAACTCTGCTCGGTAACAAACTTCATTCTATTAAACCGAGCATAGGTTACTGGCCGTCTTCTTGTCATCAGTGCCGAGGTTGGGAGACCACTCTCTCCCGCCTTCGCATTGGCCACACTCGTCTTACTCATGGGTATCTCATGGAGAGGCACCCTGTTCCTCTCTGTGAGCAGTGTCAAGTTCCAGTATCGATTAGCCACATTCTGTTAGACTGCCCTCTCTATCAACGAGCACGCAGAATTTACCTCCAACGTCGTCTTCGTTCCCCTACTCTCTCTTTACCTTCCCTTCTTGCTGATGGACCCTCCTTTAATCCTGACTCTCTCATTGACTTCTTGACAACGACTGATTTACTCCACAAACTCTGATGATACTTTTCGCACTCCCCTCAGCCCTTTCTGGTTCAGTCTCTTGCTGCCCTTTACCCTTTCACCATCCACTGCCCCGCTGTTATCCGTAACCTGTTGCTCATCCATCTCCCTTTTGCCACCTGATGCCCTCGCTTCCTTCCTGCCCTGCAGCGCTGTATAGTCCTTGTGGCTTAGCGCTTCTTTTTGATTATAATAATAATAATAATAATATAATCAAAAGAAGAGTAAAACCTGCTAAGTGAGGAGAGGCTGTACATGTCTTCATAATTTCTCTTAGAATCCAGTTTAACTATTGCCTTATGCATTACTTACATGTATATACCAGGAATTAGACTGTTTATACCACTCAAATGCTGTATGACCCTTGTGGGTTCAGTACTTAAGTTTTGATTGTAATAATACACTTGGAAGGATGGCTGGGTATGTAGAATCATTTGAATTGTGATGTCTGTGTACTTCAGGTAAGATAGCTATTAAATAAGCAATGAACAGGGTCATCATAACTTGGGAAAATGGTCCACTCAGTATAAACATGCATGTACATGTGTCATGTTTTTTAGGCAAACTTGGTGAAAGTCAAACTACCTAAATACAGATCTTTTTGACATTACATACTCAACCAGCAGTGCTGTATGACCCTGGTGGGTTTAGAGCTTAGTTTTGATGATAATATTACTGGATAATTACTTTTATTCTGCACCAAAACTAATTTAGTAACCTAATCAAGTGTTGTTAAAACTTAATGTAATATAATTTAGCTTAGTCCTATCCAACCCATCTTAGGTCAGTCTAAATTAGTATTATTCAGCATCAGTAAGATATATTTATTCCATTATGGTTAGACTAAATTTCATGGAGCTATTGCAACAATGAATTTACAGTTGGCTTGTCCAGCAAAACAACTCATTTGCCTTATAAACTAAGATCACAAATCAACTAAAATTCAATTAATAATATAGTAAACACAAATATCCAAATCTCAATGGTCCATGTTTTCCAATATAACAGACAAAATTCAATCTGGATATAGTCACTAGTTTATCCAGATAACTATGTAAATTATACGACAATAACAATTAAAAATATAATTATTTAACAATTTTAATTAGCCAGTAAATATTATTAATCAATATAAATACAGTTTTAGATCAGAGGGTCATCTGAACTGCAGCTGTATAGCCCTTGTGGCTTAGCGCTTCTTTTTGATTATAATAATAATAATCTGAACTGCAGTTACTATAATAATCAAAAAGATCTGAACTGCAATGTCAGTACACTTCTGGCAAGACAGTGAATGTGCTTCCTTGTTTTTGAGTCACCCTTCCTCAGTGGGAAACAGCCAGTGTGTTAAAAAAAAAATATACTGTTCATCACAGTTTTAAGCTCACAATAAAAAGAATATTTTCCCCTGAAGATGAATGTATTATGTCTGCCCAGGAATATGATCAATTGAACAGTCTTAGTTTGTATCCTAAGCTATCTTTTCATACACAATGTAGTTGCATAATGACTGATATGCATTCGTTCATGTGTGTAATAAGGAAGATAGCATTAGGTAAATTTTAAAACTCAAAATTAAGTTGACATTAAGTGTTACCCACAAACAATTATTTAAGTAAAATTCCACATAAGTGATAAAAACAATGCCAATGTATCAAGCATGTATTCCTATACTCCAAGAAAACCCCCACAAAAAATCCTGGGTAGCACTTTATTGTTAAGTAAAATTTCATAAATACTATAGAATATATATAATTAAAGTGGATAATGTTGTAAATAGCAACCTTTGGCAACTCACTTGGGTTGTGGTAGGTAGAGTGACGTTAATGGGTCAATAACACCATTACGTATTTATATATGTAAGATACAAGGTTCTCTTCTCCCCAATTTATGCACAATTTATGGCGATTTAATGCAAACAAACATTGCCAAATACACTTCATTACCAAAAACATTACGCAGATGTCTTAAATCATTAATATAACTAAATAAACACTTATCAGGAGCTGCTCAAGATGACTGTTTAAATTTCATGAGTCCATACAAATACTTTATATAAAATTTACATTGCTTCATCTTGCACAATATACAGTACAAGGTCTAGGATTACAAGTCATAGTAGAAACATAAGAATAACATCAACAATGAGCATGTTGCTGACCTTTCACCCCTCTTGAGCATGTAAGCCATAACTGGCTTTAGCTTCATAACACAGTACAATACACTAGTTGCAACCAATTGTCATCGAAGTTAATTTCTTACATGTATCCTAAAATACTGGAAGAAAATGTATACTATAAGTTAAAAAAAGACTTAAGTGATGCATGTTTATATACCATTATGGTATAATTTACATTTATAAGTGGTCATTTAGAGAGGATGGAGAAAAATAGAATGATTTGGAGGGTGTATAAATCTGTAGTGGAGGGGTAGAGGTTGTCCGGAAAGCATGGAGGGGTAAAAGAGGTTTTGTGTGCAAGGGGCCTGGACATGCAGCAGACATATGCGAGTATGTTAGAAGAAGAAGGGTTTTTGGGGCTTGACGAGCTGTTGGAGTGTGAGCAGGGTAATACTTTGTGAAGGGATTCAGGGAAACTGATTAGATGGACGTGAATCCTGGAGGTGGGAAGTACAATGCCTGTTTTGGAGTGACAACTAAACTGTTATGTCATATCTGGGCACCTCTGCAAAGACAGTGATTATCTGTGTATGATGGTGGAAGTGTTTCTTTTTTGGGTCACCCTGCTCAGTGGGAGACTGCCAATGTATTAAAAAAAAAATATGTGGGGTGTATGAAAGAAAAGGTGAATCAAACTAGATGGGGGAAGGGGGTATACTAAAAGTAGGTGTAGTGTTGAGTTCTGTGGAAATTATTTTCTATCAATGGAGGCAAAAGGGCAAATGTAACTGAGTATAATAGTCTTCAAACATTCCAATGAGAAGGTTGATGGTACTGATGTAAACCATTATGCAGAGAATAGGAGTGTAAAAATTAGAAGACTGTGTGTGGGGCAATAAAGGCATAATATAGAGTGAAGGAGGGATTCCTGAGATGACTTGACAACTTAGAAAGAATAAGCAGAGCAGGTTAACCAAGTGAGTGTATAAATCTGGGGTGCAAGGTAGGAAGGGTAGGGTTGTCCAAGGAATGGTCAGAGGTATGAGGTACAAGAGGCTTCGAATTTTAGCAGGCTTGTGTGAACATGTTAGACAAAAGTGCACAGAGACAAGTGCTTTTTAATGGACATGCTGTCAGTGTGTGAGGAGGGTGACTTTTAAGAAGGGATTCTGGGAAACCAGTTAGCTGGACTTGAGGCTTGGAGGTGGGAAGGAGAGTGCCTACACTCCGAAAGAGGGGTGATGATGTTGCAGTCAGAGAGGCTATTCTAATTGTATTATTATTATCAAAAAGAAGCGCTAAGCCACAAGGACTATACAGCGCTGCTATTCTAATTGTAATGTCAGCACATTTCTGGAAAGATGGCAAGGTCACTATACCTTTGTGGAAAATGGCCAATGTACTAAAAAGTAAACAAAAGTATGTGGTTATTTATTTTATATTTATTATACAATACACAAACACAGTTTATTTTCTGATACTGTACACTGACCATTTCCCACCAAGATATGGTGACCCAAGAAAGAAAACATATTCACCATCAATCATTCAATAGCTGTCTTGCCAGAAATGTGTGGACATCATATATATACTGTATGAAACTACACAAAGAAATTTTTTAAACCTCAGTAGAATACAAGCTCGTGTTTATTTATGTGCCTTCCTACCAGGTAAACAAGTTTTTTTTTTTTTCAAGGATGACGAATTTAGTGACTAGTTACATTCATACAGTACCATGTATTCTATCACCTGACTCTGGCACAGTAAACAAGGATAAAAGCTTTGTCATATTCCCACTAAGAGAAATAAAAAATATGCGTGCCTACAGTTAAGTATACCATGGCTCAAATAAAATGAAGAGTTAAAAAGAATTTTGGTAATGGTGTCTTATTCTAAAGATGTGTTGTTCCATCATTAATGCAGAGCTATGAAATCTCTTCATAATTAGTGTATTTACTTATAACTGCAATTCTTTAAGAGTAAACCTACACCTCAATCACATTCTCTTTCAGACTCAATGAGCATCTTAATCTCCACTTGAAAAGTGCAATCCAGAGGAAGGGAAGATCACCTGGGAGACTAACATTCTGGAATTGCATAACATGCCATAGGAAACACTATATAAAACAACCCAGAAGTATTTACAACAGATCATCTCCACCCAGGAAAATGTACACACTATGTAATCTGTATAATATCATGCCTGCAATTATGCATGCAGAAAAATACATGACTGTCTCAGCAATGGTTGCTTAATTTGTCAAAGCACTTTGGCATAGCTGCGAGCTCAGGTACCCGGCTAAAACGTCAAGTACCTTAGTGAGTAAAGACCTTCAACACAATATGACTCACATATGAGGCATGGAATGAATATACTCCTATCACAATATGAGTACATGGGCAAAAGTAGAAAAGAAAATATAATACATAGCAAATAAGTTAAGGAAAAATGCCCAATCCTAAGTAATTCCATTATAACAAAAATTCATAACAACATAGTTAAAAGGAGTTAAAATTCTCAGATATTACCCCCATAACTATAGTAACAATCCACTATTCTTAAAGCTTAGGGGTATATATAACTGAGACCAGTCATAAAGTTATTAAAATAAAATATATAATACCAATAGCTCATAAAAAGTAATATTTGATTAAGAACCTACCTGAATAATTTTTGTAGTTCTTATTACATCAAATATTTTGTAATCAGCAGAGATTATGTGAATATGATAAAATAGTGTAACAAAACTTTTCATTACTGGGCACTTCCTGCAATGCGTGCCAAAATCTGGTGAACACGTGAATTCAGATCATCAGTATCAGTATACCTTGCTGGAGAGCCACCTTCCTTCAACAATGATGCTTGGGGTTGTCCTAGGTGCATCCGTGACCCATCCAAGTCAGATGTTCTTTTGTCACAGCTTTCACTTACTTTGTTTGCTTGAATATTTGTTGAAGACTTTGGACTGCTAATCATATTTCTTCCTAGTGTTGACTCTGAATATGAACTAGAAGTTTCTTGAACCATAGAGAGCACAGATGGACGATCAACACTTTTAACTCGCACAGCACCATTCATTACTCTTAACTTGCCCTTCATCTTTCCTATGGCATCAAAGCCCTGATTTTCATCCTCCAAAGAATCAGCCATCCACTGCTGTGCATTGCTCTCTCTATCAACACATTTTGGTATCTTTTCACTAAGGCTGCCTTTCTTTCTTTTGAAAGAATCTCCATGGGGATGCACAATAGGAATCTTTGTTGGGGTTGGCCACCTATGCAAGATACTAGTAACAGGGGGCAGGTGCTTGTCTGAACTCAGCATGTGAGCTGGAGTCCACACGTGACCAGCAGGAGGAAGATATTGGATCTTCTGTGATGGTATGGGGTTCCACTCAAAGGCTACTTCTACATGCATCAATTTATTACCACTGCCCATATTTTCAGCATCTGTGTTGATGCTATCATAAAAGCTACTACCAGATCCAAGAGATGATGAATTAGAACCACTCTTAAGGTTAGACAATCTCAGCTCAGAGGAGGCAGTACTGCTTTCATTTTCACATTTGAGGCTTGTCTTCCCACCAGCATATGACAATTTTGAATCACTTACATTTATATTGGTTACATCATTTAAATCTTCATTGTAAAGACAGCCAGTGCTCAACCTTCTCTGAGCAGCCTTGTTAACATTCCAAGAGAAATTTCTTAATTTCTTTTGACCATTTGCAGTAAATATTTTCTTAGGAGTGGCAGAGTCATAAGAGGTTGCTGGGGAAGAACTTTGTAGGTCAGAGAGATTCAATGGGGAACTTGAAAAATCTAAGCTTGAGTTGAGGAAGAAGAGCTGCTGGCTGGAACAATCTGAACTCATCACTGTGCTTGACTTGCTGATAATGCTTTGGTCACTGCAGCATGCCGGGGAAGCCTGCAAAATGTTGTAGTAATAAGTTTAAATTTCGCTTTGTATACTTGATAGGTATGGTACAATAATTATTCTTATCAATATCTGAAATAATGTTTTATGAACCAAATAATATTTGTATTATAATGTACCTTAACTTGAATAATGCTGATACAGTATATTATACATATGCAAAAATTTTCTACAGTAAACTCTCAATTTAACAGATTTAGGCTATATGAGACAAAGTCCACTGGTTTCTGAATTGTCCATTATTGTTAACAATCACAACAAAAAATCTTATTTCTATCTACCACAATCACCATCACCAGCCACACGCTCCTCTTTATGTGCCCGTTAAATCAAGGCATTGTTGTTCTTAAAGTTTTGTACTCACATTATGTGAACTCGACTTCTATCAATAATTACTATATCCATTTTGCTTCCTTATTATCTAGTATATACTGAATAAATCTGTTAAAATTAATAGAGTACAGTGCTGAATGTCCCAGAAAATGTGAAAAAGTGCTTTATCTACAGAAGTATTCTAATAATATCACGATCTGCACAAATTGGTATATTTTATGACTCGATTATCAAAATACTGAATAGTTATTAAAAGCAGTGTTGACCAAGCACTTAATTAATTAATACTGGTAATTAACTACAACTAGCTACCTCATCATATAGTCAGTTATGACAATTTTTTACTTAACTATACAACAAATGTTTGAATTTCATGGATTTCTGTGAATTTAAAGAGCAATCAAAATCGAACTTCAAAGACTAATGCAAGTCTGAGAAGAATGTACAGGCTGGGATAAATAACTGACAATATGAACCTGAAGTATGTTAGAGATAGTCTATAGTTGGGGCCTGTATCATACCTACATTATAAATATGAACACAAGAGATCATGAGATTGGCTATACAGTGGAACCTCAAAAATCGAACTGCTCCCAACACGACCAATTATGTAAGTGTATTTTTGTAAGTGCTTTTATAAGTGTATTTTTGAGGGTCTGAAATGGACTAATCTAATTTACATTATTCCTGATGGGAATAAATTCATTCGAAGTAAAGGCACTCGAACAGCCTTCTGGACCGAAGAAAGTTCGATATTTGAGGTTCCACTGTAGTTTAATCATGGTTTGCATGTAGTCCTATTTCAGGATCTGTGTGTACATATTTATAATGTAGATAGGATATGGTCCCCAACTATAGATCATCTCTAATGAGCTGCAGGTTTGTACAGTATTTTCAATCAGTTATCCCAATCTGTACATGTACAATTCCACATGGGTTGTTGAAGAGCAGTATGCAGTACTGTATAGAGGATAATGGTATGCTCCTGGTCAGTGATTGCTGACTAAACAACATAAACCATTAATGTCCATCTATTAACCCTTTCAGGGTCGACAGGCCCTCTCAGAGACTTGTTCTCAGGGTCGGCCAAATTTAAAAAAAAAATTATTTTTCTTATGAAAAGATAGAGAATCTTTTCCCGATCATAATGACACCAAAAGTATGAAATTTGATGGAAAACTTACAGAATTATGCTCTCGCGAAGTTAGAGGTCTCGACGATGTTTACGCATCGGTGATTTTGGCCACTTTGATCCCTATTTTCGGCCAATTCAGTGTACTTGTCGACAAAAATCATAACTATTTCGCTAGAACTCCATTTTTTCTATCGAATGAGTACAAGAAACCACCCATTTACCGATTTCAACTATCCAACACAGTGGTCAGAATTTAGCAATTTTGCCAATTTCACACAAATTTCAAAAGATGCCAATTTCAGAATAGGGTCCAGAATAAACAAGAAAGACATTCCTGGCACTAAAATAACATTTCCTCTGTTCATTAGTCACGTTCCCATCCCCCTCTTACATTCTTTTGCTTTCCACTTTGAATTTTTATTCTCACAAAAAAATAGAAGATTTAGTGTTATGCAGACTACTGCATTGGTGTAGAAATGGTATAAATAATATCAGCGCACTTGTGAAAGAATATTAGACTCACCAGTTGACATGTATTGGACGCATAGCATGATTTGTTTACTTTTGAACTTCGGTAAAAATCGAACATTTCTGCTACTTTGAACTCAATTTCAAGGTACTTTTCTTTGTAAAACCAGTCAAAATCATCTCAATTCCTGTAATATGTCTTCCATTCTATAAAATGAGACCAGGAAAACTAAAATATGTACAACAATAAATACCATATGAAAACGCAGTGCAAAGTCGCTGTTTTAATCCAAAAACACAGTCAAAGTTTTTTTTTTTTTCTCATTACACACTGTGCTGCAGGATATTTTTTATGCTGCGCACACTGACCACATAGACCCATTCTTTCATATGTAGGCCTACCAGCTTTCTCTTGCTAGATTTGAGGGCGCTAAAATTTAGGCGTATTAGTACGTCAAAAACCCTGGCTCGTAAGCTGTACTAGTACGGCTGAAACCCTGAAAGGGTTAAACAGATATTACCAGATATGCTAATGATGATGCTAGGAAAATAGGATAAATTGCCTGAACCTATGAATTAGAATGTGAATTTTTTATGAGGGCTAGCAGCATGTGCAGTATGATTTCACAATCATACAATAAAGTTGGAAACACATCAGACTTATCAAGAATATACATACCTATATATATATATATATATATATATATATATATATATATATATATATATATATATATATATTTTTTCTGTCTCATAAACACGCTAGATAACAGGGATATCTTGCTACTCCTACTTACACTTTGGTCACACTTCACAGACACGCACATGCATATATATATATACATACATCTAGGTTTTTCTCCTTATTCTAAATAGCTCTTGTTCTTTTTTATTTCTTCTATTGTCCATGGGGAAGTGGAAAAGAATCTTTCCTCCGTAAGCCATGCGTGTCGTATGAGGCGACTAAAATGCCGGGAGCAATGGGCTAGTAACCCCTTCTCCTGTATACATTTACTAAAAAAGAGAAGAAGAAAAACTTTATAAAACTGGGTTGTTTAAATGTGCGTGGATGTAGTGCGGATGACAAGAAACAGATGATTGCTGATGTTATGAATGAAAAGAAGTTGGATGTCCTGGCTCTAAGCGAAACAAAGCTGAAGGGGGTAGGAGAGTTTCAGTGGGGGGAAATAAATGGGATTAAATCTGGAGCATCTGAGAGAGTTAGAGCAAAGGAAGGGGTAGCAGTAATGTTAAATGATCAGTTATGGAAGGAGAAAAGAGAATATGAATGTGTAAATTCGAGAATTATGTGGATTAAAGTAAAGGTTGGATGCGAGAAGTGGGTCATAATAAGCGTGTATGCACCTGGAGAAGAGAGGAATGCAGAGGAGAGAGAGAGATTTTGGGAGATGTTAAGTGAATGTATAGGAGCCTTTGAACCAAGTGAGAGAGTAATTGTGGTAGGGGACCTGAATGCTAAAGTAGGAGAAACTTTTAGAGAGGGTGTGGTAGGTAAGTTTGGGGTGCCAGGTGTAAATGATAATGGGAGCCCTTTGATTGAACTTTGTATAGAAAGGGGTTTAGTTATAGGTAATACATATTTTAAGAAAAAGAGGATAAATAAGTATACACGATATGATGTAGGGCGAAATGACAGTAGTTTGTTGGATTATGTATTGGTAGATAAAAGACTGTTGAGTAGACTTCAGGATGTACATGTTTATCGAGGGGCCACAGATATATCAGATCACTTTCTAGTTGTAGCTACACTGAGAGTAAAAGGTAGATGGGATACAAGGAGAATAGAAGCATCAGGGAAGAGAGAGGTGAAGGTTTATAAACTAAAAGTGGAGGCAGTTAGGGTAAGATATAAACAGCTATTGGAGGATAGATGGGCTAATGAGAGCATAGGCAATGGGGTCGAAGAGGAATGGGGTAGGTTTAAAAATGTAGTGTTAGAGTGTTCAGCAGAAGTTTGTGGTTACAGGAAAGTGGGTGCAGGAGGGAAGAGGAGCGATTGGTGGAATGATGATGTAAAGAGAGTAGTAAGGGAGAAAAAGTTAGCATATGAGAAGTTTTTACAAAGTAGAAGTGATGCAAGGAGGGAAGAGTATATGGAGAAAAAGAGAGAGGTTAAGAGAGTGGTGAAGCAATGTAAAAAGAGAGCAAATGAGAGAGTGGGTGAGCTGTTATCAACAAATTTTGTTGAAAATAAGAAAAAGTTTTGGAGTGAGATTAATAAGTTAAGGAAGCCTAGAGAACAAATGGATTTGTCAGTTAAAAATAGGAGAGGAGAGATATTAAATGGAGAGTTAGAGGTATTGGGAAGATGGAGGGAATATTTTGAGGAATTGTTAAATGTTGATGAAGATAGGGAAGCTGTGATTTCGTGTATAGGGCAAGGAGGAATAACATCTTGTAGGAGTGAGGAAGAGCCAGTTGTGAGTGTGGGGGAAGTTCGTGAGGCAGTAGGTAAAATGAAAGGGGGTAAGGCAGCCGGGATTGATGGGATAAAGATAGAAATGTTAAAAGCAGGTGGGGATATAGTTTTGGAGTGGTTGGTGCAATTATTTAATAAATGTATGGAAGAGGGTAAGGTACCTAGGGATTGGCAGAGAGCATGCATAGTTCCTTTGTATAAAGGCAAAGGGGATAAAAGAGAGTGCAAAAATTATAGGGGGATAAGTCTGTTGAGTGTACCTGGTAAAGTGTATGGTAGAGTTATAATTGAAAGAATTAAGAGTAAGACGGAGAATAGGATAGCAGATGAACAAGGAGGCTTTAGGAAAGGTAGGGGGTGTGTGGACCAGGTGTTTACAGTGAAACATATAAGTGAACAGTATTTAGATAAGGCTAAAGAGGTTTTTGTGGCATTTATGGATTTGGAAAAGGCGTATGACAGGGTGGATAGGGGGGCAATGTGGCAGATGTTGCAAGTGTATGGTGTAGGAGGTAGGTTACTGAAAGCAGTGAAGAGTTTTTACGAGGATAGTGAGGCTCAAGTTAGAGTATGTAGAAAAGAGGGAAATTTTTTCCCAGTAAAAGTAGGCCTTAGACAAGGATGTGTGATGTCACCGTGGTTGTTTAATATATTTATAGATGGGGTTGTAAGAGAAGTAAATGCGAGGGTCTTGGCAAGAGGCGTGGAGTTAAAAGATAAAGAATCACACACAGGGTGGGAGTTGTCACAGCTGCTCTTTGCTGATGACACTGTGCTCTTGGGAGATTCTGAAGAGAAGCTGCAGAGATTGGTGGATGAATTTGGTAGGGTGTGCAAAAGAAGAAAATTAAAGGTGAATACAGGAAAGAGTAAGGTTATGAGGATAACAAAAAGATTAGGTGATGAAAGATTGAATATCAGATTGGAGGGAGAGAGTATGGAGGAGGTGAACGTATTCAGATATTTGGGAGTGGACGTGTCAGCGGATGGGTCTATGAAAGATGAGGTGAATCATAGAATTGATGAGGGAAAAAGAGTGAGTGGTGCACTTAGGAGTCTGTGGAGACAGAGAACTTTGTCCTTGGAGGCAAAGAGGGGAATGTATGAGAGTATAGTTTTACCAACGCTCTTATATGGGTGTGAAGCATGGGTGATGAATGTTGCAGCGAGGAGAAGGCTGGAGGCAGTGGAGATGTCATGTCTGAGGGCAATGTGTGGTGTGAATATAATGCAGAGAATTCGTAGTTTGGAAGTTAGGAGGAGGTGCGGGATTACCAAAACTGTTGTCCAGAGGGCTGAGGAAGGGTTGTTGAGGTGGTTCGGACATGTAGAGAGAATGGAGCGAAACAGAATAACTTCAAGAGTGTATCAGTCTGTAGTGGAAGGAAGGCGGGGTAGGGGTCGGCCTAGGAAGGGTTGGAGGGAGGGGGTAAAGGAGGTTTTGTGTGCGAGGGGCTTGGACTTCCAGCAGGCATGCGTGAGCGTGTTTGATAGGAGTGAATGGAGACAAATGGTTTTTAATACTTGACGTGCTGTTGGAGTGTGAGCAAAGTAACATTTATGAAGGGATTCAGGGAAACCGGCAGGCCGGACTTGAGTCCTGGAGATGGGAAGTACAGTGCCTGCACTCTGAAGGAGGGGTGTTAATGTTGCAGTTTAAAAACTGTAGTGTAAAGCACCCTTCTGGCAAGACAGTGATGGAGTGAATGATGGTGAAAGTTTTTCTTTTTCGGGCCACCCTGCCTTGGTGGGAATCGGCCAGTGTGATAATAAAAAAAAAAAATAATAATATATTTTTTTTTTTTTTTCAACAAGTCAGCCGTCTCCCACCGAGGCAGGGTGACCCAAAAAAGAAAGAAAATCCGCAAAAAGAAAATACTTTCATCATCATTCAACACTTTCACCACACTCACACATTATCACTGCTTTTGCAGAGGTGCTCAGAATACAACAGTTTAGAAGCATATACGTATAAAGATACACAACATATCCCTCCAAACTGCCAATATCCCAAACCCCTCCTTTAAAGTGCAGGCATTGTACTTCCCATTTCCAGGACTCAAGTCCGACTATATGAAAATAACCGGTTTCCCTGAATCCCTTCACTAAATATTACCCTGCTCACACTCCAACAGATCGTCAGGTCCCAAGTATCATTCGTCTCCATTCACTCCTATCTAACACGCTCATGCACGCTTGCTGGAAGTCCAAGCCCCTCGCCCACAAAACCTCCTTTACCCCCTCTTTCCAACCCTTTCGAGGACGACCCCTACCCCTCCTTCCTTCCCCTATAGATTTATATGCTTTCCATGTCATTCTAATTTGATCCGTTCTCTCTAAATGACCAAACCACCTCAACATCCCCTCTTCTGCCCTCTGACTAATGCTTTTATTAATTCCACACCTTCTCCTAATTTCCACACTCCGAATTTTCTGCATAATATTTACACCACACACTGCCCTTAGACAGGACATCTCCACTGCCTCCAACCGTCTCCTCGATGCTGCATTTACCACCCAAGCTTCACATCCATATAAGAGTGTTGGTACTAATATACTTCCATACATTCCCTTCTTTGCCTCCATAGATAACGTTTTTTGACTCCACATATACCTCAACGCACCACTCACCTTTTTTCCCCTCATCAATTCTATGATTAACCTCATCCTTCATAAATCCATCCGCCGACACGTCAACTCCCAAGTATCTGAAAACATTCACTTCTTCCATACTCCTCCTCCCCAATTTGATATCCAATTTTTCTTTATCTAAATCATTTGATACCCTCATCACCTTACTCTTTTCTATGTTCACTTTCAACTTTCTACCTTTACACACACACATTCTCAAACTCATCCACTAACCTTTACAATTTTTCTTTAGAATCTCCCATAGGCACAGTATCATCAGCAAAAAGTAACTGTGTCAATTCCCATTTTGAATTTGATTCCCCATAATTTAATCCCACCCCTCTCCCGAACACCCTACCATTTACTTCTTTTACAACCCCATCTATAAATATATTAAACAACCATGGTGACATTACACATCCCTGTCTAAGACCTACTTTTACCGGGAAGTAATCCCCCTCTCTTCTACACACCCTAACCTGAGCCTCACTATCCTCATAAAAGCTCTTTACAGCATTTAGTAACTTACCACCTATTCCATATACTTGCAACATCTGCCACATTGCTCCTCTATCCACTCTATCATATGCCTTTTCTAAATCCATAAATGCAATAAAAACTTCCCTACCTTTATCTAAATACTGTTCACATACATGCTTCAATGTAAACACTTGATCTACACATCCCCTACCCACTCTGAAGCCTCCTTGCTCATCCGCAATTCTACATTCTGTCTTACCTCTAATTCTTTCAATTATAACCCTACCGTATACTTTTCCTGGTATACTCAGTAAACTTATTCCTCTATAATTTTTACAATCTCTTTTGTCCCCTTTCCTTTTATATAAAGGGACTATACATGCTCTCCGCCAATCCCTAGGTACCTTCCCCTCTTTCATACATTTATTAAACAAAAGTACCAACCACTCCAACACTATATCCCCTCCTGCTTTTAACATTTCTGTCATGATCCCATCAGTTCCAGCTGCTTTACCCCCTTTCATTCTACGTAATGCCTCACGTACCTCCACCACACATACATTCTGCTCTTCTTCACTCCTAAAAGATGGTATACCTCCCTGGCCAGTGCATGAAATTACCGCCTCCCTTTCTTCCTCAACATTTAAAAGTTCCTCAAAATATTCTCGCCATCTACCTAATACCTCCCTCTCCCCATCTACTAACTCCCCTACTCTGTTTTTAACTGACAAATCCATACTTTCCCTAGGCTTTCTTAACTTGTTTAACTCACTCCAAAATTTTTTCTTATTTTCATTAAAATTTCTTGACAGTGCCTCTCCCACTCTTTCATCTGCTCTCCTTTTGCACTCTCTCATCACTCTCTTCACCTTTCTTTTACTCTCCATATACTCTGCTCTTCTTATAACACTTCTGCTTTGTAAAAACCTCTCGTAAGCTACCTTTTTCTCTTTTATCACACCCTTTACTTCATCATTCCACCAATCACTCCTCTTTCCTCCTGCCCCCACCCTCCTATGACCACAAACTTCTGCCCCACATTCTAATACTGCATTTTTAAAACTATTCCAACCCTCTTCAACCCCCCCACTACTCATCTTTGCACTAGCCCACCTTTCTGCCAATAGTCGCTTATATCTCGCCTGAACTTCCTCCTCCCTTAGTTTATACACTTTCACCTTCCTCTTACTTGTTGCCACCTTCCTCTTTTCCCATCTACCTCTTACTCTAACTATAGCTACAACTAAATAATGATCCGATATATCAGTTGCCCCTCTATAAACATGTACATCCTGGAGCCTACCCATCAACCTTTTATCCACCAATACATAATCTAACAAACTACTTTCATTACGTGCTACATCATACCTTGTATATTTATTTATCCTCTTTTTCATAAAATATGTATTGCTTATTACCAAATTTCTTTCTACACATAGCTCAATTAAAGGCTCACCATTTACATTTACCCCTGGCACCCCAAATTTACCTACTACTCCCTCCATAACATTTTTACCCACTTTAGCATTGAAATCCCCAACCACCATTACTCTCACACTTGATTCAAAACTCCCCACGCATTCACTCAACATTTCCCAGAATCTCTCTCTCTCCTCTACACTTCTCTCTTCTCCAGGTGCATACACACTTACTATAACCCACTTTTCACATCCAATCTTTATTTTACTCCACATAATCCTTGAATTTATACATTTGTAGTCCCTCTTTTCCTGCCATAGCTTATCCTTCAACATTATTGCTACTCCTTTAGCTCTAACTCTATTTGAAACCCCTGACCTAATCCCATTTATTCCTCTCCATTGAAACTCTCCCACCCCCTTCAGCTTTGTTTCACTTAAAGCCAGGACATCCAGTTTCTTCTCATTCATAACATCCACAATCATTTCTTTCTTATCATTTGCACAACATCCACGCACATTCAGACTTCCCACTTTGACAATTTTCTTCTTCTTATTCTTTTTAGTAATCTTTACAGGAAAAGGGGTTACTAGCCCATTGTTCCCGGCATTTTAGTTGACTTTTACAACACGCATGGCTTACGGAGGAAAGATTCTTATTCCACTTCCCCATGGATATAAAAGGAAAAGTAATAAGATCAAGAACTATTAAGATAAAATCAAAGAAAACTCAGATGAGTGTGTATAAATAAACGTGTACATGTATGTGTAGTGTGACCTAAGTGTAAGTAGAAGTAGCAAGACATGCCTGTAATCTTGCATATTTATGAGACAGACAAAAGACACCAGCAATCCTACCATCATGTAAAACAATTACAGGCTTTCGTTTTACACTCACTTGGCAGGACGGTAGTACCTCCCTGGGTGGTTGCTGTCTACCAACCTATATATATATTGTATATATATATTATATATTATTTTTATTTTTTTTTTATTATCACACTGGCCGATTCCCACCAAGGCAGGGTGGCCCGAAAAAGAAAAACTTTCACCATCATTCACTCCATCACTGTCTTGCCAGAAGGGTGCTTTACACTACAGTTTTTAAACTGCAACATTAACACCCCTCCTTCAGAGTGCAGGCACTGTACTTCCCATCTCCAGGACTCAAGTCCAGCCTGCCGGTTTCCCTGAATCCCTTCATAAATGTTACTTTGCTCACACTCCAACAGCACGTCAAGTATTAAAAACCATTTGTCTCCATTCACTCCTATCAAACACGCTCACGCATGCCTGCTGGAAGTCCAAGCCCCTCGCACACAAAACCTCCTTTACCCCCTCCCTCCAACCTTTCCTAGGCCGACCCCTACCCCGCCTTCCTTCCACTACAGACTGATACACTCTTGAAGTCATTCTGTTTCGCTCCATTCTCTCCACATGTCCGAACCACCTCAACAACCCTTCCTCAGCCCTCTGGACAACAGTTTTGGTAATCCCGCACCTCCTCCTAACTTCCAAACTACGAATTCTCTGCATTATATTCACACCACACATTGCCCTCAGACATGACATCTCCACTGCCTCCAGCCTTCTCCTCGCTGCAACATTCATCAACCACGCTTCACACCCATATAAGAGAGTTGGTAAAACTATGCTCTCATACATTCCCCTCTTTGCCTCCAAGGACAAAGTTCTTTGTCTCCACAGACTCCTAAGTGCATCACTCACTCTTTTTCCCTCATCAGTTCTATGATTCACCTCATCTTTCATAGACCCATCCGTTGACACGTCCACTCCCAAATATCTGAATACGTTCACCTCCTCCATACTCTCTCCCTCCAATCTGATATCCAATCTTTCATCACCTAATCTTTTTGTTATCCTCATAACCTTACTCTTTCCTGTATTCACCTTTAATTTTCTTCTTTTGCACACCCTACCAAATTCATCCACCAATCTCTGCAACTTCTCTTCACAATCTCCCAAGAGCACAGTGTCATCAGCAAAGAGCAGCTGTGACAACTCCCACTTTGTGTGTGATTCTTTATCTTTTAACTCCACGCCTCTTGCCAAGACCCTCACATTTACTTCTCTTACAACCCCATCTATAAATATATTAAACAACCACGGTGACATCACACATCCTTGTCTAAGGCCTACTTTTACTGGGAAAAAATTTCCCTCTTTCCTACATACTCTAACTTGAGCCTCACTATCCTCGTAAAAACTCTTCACTGCTTTCAGTAACCTACCTCCTACACCATACACTTGCAACATCTGCCACATTGCCCCCCTATCCACCCTGTCATACGCCTTTTCCAAATCCATAAATGCCACAAAGACCTCTTTAGCCTTATCTAAATACTTATGTGTTTCACTGTAAACACCTGGTCCACACACCCCCTACCTTTCCTAAAGCCTCCTTGTTCATCTGCTATCCTATTCTCCGTCTTACTCTTAATTCTTTCAATTATAACTCTACCATACACTTTACCAGGTATACTCAACAGACTTATCCCCCTATAATTTTTGCACTCTCTTTTATCCCCTTTGCCTTTATACAAAGGAACTATGCATGCTCTCTGCCAATCCCTAGGTACCTTACCCTCTTCCATACATTTATTTAATAATTGCACCAACCACTCCAAAACTATATCCCCACCTGCTTTTAACATTTCTATCTTTATCCCATCAATCCCGGCTGCCTTACCCCCTTTCATTTTACCTACTGCCTCACGAACTTCCCCCACACTCACAACTGGCTCTTCCTCACTCCTACAAGATGTTATTCCTCCTTGCCCTATACACGAAATCACAGCTTCCCTATCTTCATCAACATTTAACAATTCCTCAAAATATTCTCTCCATCTTCCCAATACCTCTAACTCTCCATTTAATAACTCTCCTCTCCTATTTTTAACTGACAAATCCATTTGTTCTCTAGGCTTTCTTAATTTGTTAATCTCACTCCAAAACTTTTTCTTATTTTCAACAAAATTTGTTGATAACATCTCACCCACTCTCTCATTTGCTCTCTTTTTACATTGCTTCACCACTCTCTTAACCTCTCTCTTTTTCTCCATATACTCTTCCCTCCTTGCATCACTTCTACTTTGTAAAAACTTCTCATATGCTAACTTTTTCTCCCTTACTACTCTCTTTACATCATCATTCCACCAATCGCTCCTCTTCCCTCCTGCACCCACTTTCCTGTAACCACAAACTTCTGCTGAACACTCTAACACTACATTTTTAAACCTACCCCATACCTCTTCGACCCCATTGCCTATGCTCTCATTAGCCCATCTATCCTCCAATAGCTGTTTATATCTTACCCTAACTGCCTCCTCTTTTAGTTTATAAACCTTCACCTCTCTCTTCCCTGATGCTTCTATTCTCCTTGTATCCCATCTACCTTTTACTCTCAGTGTAGCTACAACTAGAAAGTGATCTGATATATCTGTGGCCCCTCTATAAACATGTACATCCTGAAGTCTACTCAACAGTCTTTTATCTACCAATACATAATCCAACAAACTACTGTCATTTCGCCCTACATCATATCTTGTATACTTATTTATCCTCTTTTTCTTAAAATATGTATTACCTTTAACTAAACCCCTTTCTATACAAAGTTCAATCAAAGGGCTCCCATTATCATTTACACCTGGCACCCCAAACTTACCTACCACACCCTCTCTAAAAGTTTCTCCTACTTTAGCATTCAGGTCCCCTACCACAATTACTCTCACTTGGTTCAAAGGCTCCTATACATTCACTTAACATCTCCCAAAATCTCTCTCTCTCCTCTGCATTCCTCTCTTCTCCAGGTGCATACACACTTATTATGACCCACTTCTCGCATCCAACCTTTACTTTAATCTACATAATTCTTGAATTTACACATTCATATTCTCTTTTCTCCTTCCATAACTGATCATTTAACATTACTGCTACCCCTTCCTTTGCTCTAACTTTCTCAGATACTCCAGATTTCATCCCATTTATTTCCCCCCACTGAAACTCTCCTACCCCCTTCAGCTTTGTTTCGCTTAGGGCCAGGACATCCAACTTCTTTTCATTCATAACATCAGCAATCATCTGTTTCTTGTCATCTGCACTACATCCATGCACATTTAAGCATCCCAGTTTTATAAAGTTTTTCTTCTTCTCATATATATATATATATATATATATATATATATATATATATATATATATATATATATACACACACACACACACACACACACACACACACACACGTATATAATTATATATATCCTAGGTAGTAGGTTGGCAGACAGCAACCGCCCAGGGAGGTACTACCGTCCTGCCAAGTGAGTATAAAACAAAAGTCTGTAATTGTTTTACATGATGGTAGGATTGCTGGTGTCTTTTTTCTGTCTTATAAACAAGCAAGATTTCAGGTATGTCTTGCTATTTCTTCTTGCAATTTGGTGACACTGCACATGCATAGACAAGCATATATGTATACATGCCCCTCTGAGTTTTCTTCTATTTTCTTACTAGTTCTTGTTCTTGTTTATTTCCTCTTATCTCTATGGAGAAGTGGAACACAATTCTTCCTCCGTGAGCCATGCGTGTCATAAGAGGCGACTAAAATGCCAGGAGCAAGGGGCTAGTAACTCCTTCTCCTGTATATACATGTATTACTAAATTGAAAAGGAGAAACTTTCATTTTTCCTTTTGGGCCACCCTGCCTTGGTGGGATACAGCCAGTTTGTTGAAAGAAAGAAGATTAGTAAATCACTGTAATGCAGGGCCCTCCTGTATGCATAAATTTGTGTTAGGGAGGTCCATAAATATTCAAGTTTGAAATTTCATTACCTCATCCTGTCATGATGTTCCATTATATTATAAACATTCCGTATTAGGTTTTAAAAATTTATGAAGGAAGCGGAACACAATTAGAAGTACTCCAAGACCTCAAACTGTTACCCCTTTGCCCTACAATAAAATAGAAATTTCTGGTTTCTCTCTAGGAGAAAATGAAATACAGGTACAAGACTGATTTACTGACAACAGATGATTCAGCACCCCTTTTAGTCTGAACAAAATTACAAGACCACCTTATTACCTAACTAGCAAGTGAGGGAAGTTTCTTGATACCTGTTACAGGCTCTTAATCCTTCATATAACAATAACGTATGTCTATACCAGCGGTAGGCAAACTATGGCCAATGGGCAGCATGCAGCCCGCCAAGATCAAGTCATATACTCGCGTTATTTGGGGACAAAATATTAGTAAATTTGAACAAAAAAAATTACCACGCAACTCCAAATAATACTGTGGAACTTTAACACATTACCCATGAATTTTTGAATGTGGCCCCTGCACTGAAAAGTTTGCCCACCCCTGGTCTATACAGTACATCACACTATGTAAATTTTCATCGTTAATCATTTATGCTGCTTTACATTCATTAACAATGACAGTATTAATCAATCCAGACTGTTTAGCTGGACAAATTAAGTTGATGTATTACAATGCTGTAAATTAACATCAGGTTTCCTATCTGAAGGACTTCTCTATTGTTTTAGTATTGTATAAATTACCATATGGTGCAGTATTATATAATACATTACAGATGTAACTGGGATGCTTTCTGACTAACATTGGAGACAATACGTATTACAAACATGCTTACAGCTGTAAACAATAATGGCTGCATTCATATAAAAAACCTTTTAGCAACTAGATTCATGCAAAATCATGCTCTACACCTACTACCTGCCAAATGCATGAAACAAGCAATATAAAAGAGGAAATAAACAAACTATTCCACTGAAGATTAAGTCACAATTAACAACTAATCCACAAACTGGAGCAGAATCTTCAGACTAGGTTTTGGTCTGTCCTGAACCATTAAAAAGTCAGGTCACCTAAAGATTTATCTCCAATTTGCAAGTTAGATGTCAACAATATCAGTGTTAAGAGCAATATCCATTCCAAATTATGTCCATGCATGCTGACATAATTAATTCTACTCACTACATTCATCCAAGTTACTACAGTACTACTGTCATATCTACAATAATGAGTTTCTATTTTTACTATCTACAGTTGTAATATAATCACAAATAACAGAAAAAGGAAAATGACTAAAAGGATTGTAGCAAAAAATCTGACACAAACCTGAAGAAGGAGGCGGGTCTGTTAGTGCGACGTTCAGCCACTGTCGAAGGAGAGGAGGAGGAGGACGTGGAAGAGGTGGAGGAGGAAGAGGACATGATGGATGTGGAGGTGGAGGAGGAGGAGGAAGAGAAGTCTACCACACCAGCCCCCTGTGAGAGAAAACAGAACTACCATACCTCTACTCAAACAGGAATTTTCTTCTATGTTATGTCTGTCAGTAGCTTTGAGATTATGAAAAAAAAAATTATGTTTTTCACCAATCTAAATAATGGACATAATTCATACGTGTATAAATTATGACTCAAAACTATTGGCCTATGAATTTCTAACTCAAATGACCTTTGCCTTTTTTTTTAATATTATAAGCTTACTACAAAAAAAGGAAGATTAGGTTTTGTTATTTTAATCACTTTCCTCATAGTTTATGTATTACAGTACTGTATATGCTTTTAATAACTTTATTTTGCATATTATTTGGATACAATCATACTGAAATCTAAACTATAAGTAAATATATATACAGTATAAGGAATTTATGCAAAAAACACTGCTTCCTTCATTAATAATCTACAGTATTTCCCATGCAGATCAGAAGAAAAACTATTATACCACAGAAGACTAAAGACATTGTGAGTAGCACTCATCTTTTCATATCACTGTATATGCTTGTGTATAAGTTTTACTTGCAGATGTCACACAACCAATCTCAGGCTCTTACAACCGGGATTCAGTTAACACTCAGACAAACCACAGGCAACTTTTGGACATGTCTAGTCTTCAATTTAACCCTTAAACTATCCAAACATAGATCTACGTTCATGTGCATAGCGCTCCGACTTTAATTTTCTCCATTTGAAAGTATGTAAAAAAAACAACCTACGTTCGGAGCACTACGCACGTCAACGCAGATCTACATTTGGACAACTTAAGGGTTAATGTCATTCAGTTACTAAAGATAAAAAAAAAAACTTTCTAATGGAAATGGCTGTGTATGTCATGTTAAACCTTCTCAAGGGAGGTTCCTTGACATAGGTGATCTTCCCTTCCTTAAACCTGACTGCCTCACATTCTCCAGGTGCTGTATGATCCTTACAATGATTGTATCCTATTTGAAACATTCTATTATGTAATCACTGACTGGAAAATCAAGTTAAAACTGATACACAGACAAACATCAATTCATTTACTTTCTGGAGGGCCCCTGTGTTCAACCTTCATTTCACTGTATTTTAATTTAACTGCTAACTCTGGCATTGGCTCCAAGCCTTGATGCTGGTGAAAGGCTCTACCTGAGGAACTGGAGTTACTCTTCTCTTCCTAGATTCCAACTTAATTACCTCCCAACCCTTCAACTATAAAGAAATCGACTGGATAGTGTATGAGGTTGGAACTGTGAGCAAACAGTCAACCAAGTCCATTAATGTTATTAAAGAAGCGACATGAATAACAGAAGGTAACTTATATTCGATACAAGAGAAAAGGGAGAATTATCAATATGCTACTTAAAACCGTTTTAAAGAGGTGATCATTTTCTATTGGAAATTATAAATGATGCTAAAAGAAAAAATACAAAAAACAAAAAATAGATTATAAAAAAAGGTAAGTATGCAAATCTGAAAAACTGTCTCAAGGAAATAAACCAGAATAAAAGACTAAAATGGACAGACAAACTTGTGAAATTTTATAAAATGTGAAAATAGCTAAAACTTTTCTAAGCACCAAAAAGAAAAAGAAAAGGTCACAGGTCAAAAGATGCAATAAAGTTTTTCTTCGTAAAAAGCACAGTTGAAGATTGAGACACTTATGCAACATATGGGAATCTTTATTGAGGAAACGTTTCGCCACACAGTAGCTTCATCAGTCAAATACAAATCAGAAGGGTGTAAGAAGAGGAGTTTGAGGTAATCAGTCCCTCAGCCTGGAGTCGATGTGTTCAGTCCATCAATCTTCAACTTGTCGGTTTTCAAAACCATTTATCACAAAAAGCACAGTAAACAATGAAATGGAATACAAGAAAAGGTAGCAAGTGCTACAACCACAAATAATTTTATTTAATTATATGATATGCTCAACATATAAGCTGGAATACCATGAGCATAGCTATTGTTCTGTAGCTACAACTGGGCACCATGATCACTCACTCTCTCTCTCCCAAAGACAGAGAGATATCCACCCTTTCCCAATAGTGTTAAGAGTAGGTACATTAGGGCCCATGAGGCTAAGACAGTGAATCTGAAGTGTGGCAAGTTAAGAGGCAGGGTCAGGGTCTGAGAATTGACCCCTGCAACCACAAATGATTACAAATAAGTGAAAACAAGCAATGAAACACACACAAACAATTTCCCTAATACATTTAACATTCTTGTGTGGAATCTTTGTCTAATAAAATACAAAATGAAACTTAAAGTCCAAAGGTGTGCATCCAGACTGGTAACTAAGCTAATGGGAATGAGCCTTAAAGAAAGAAGGGAGCTAACAAGATTTTTTGTCTACATGGATAAGAGGGAATATGAACAAGACATGAAAAGTACTCCAGGGTACTGACAAGGATATGATTTTTATCAGTCAAGTGGTAGGACCAGAGAGTCATCCCCATGTACTTATATAGATACTAGAGAAGAACAAAAGAAAACTGATGGCAATCATATACGTACTCATATAAACCAGTGAAAACTTTTTTCTTTGTGTTATAAAGAAATGTATTGAAATGAAGAATTATAGTGGAAGCTGACTCCATACAAAGGATAAAAAAAACAAATATATGTATAATAAAATTATTTCCAGTTAGTTGGTTAAAAGTCAAGCAGTAGACCTAAGAGCTAGACTACACTTCCCCATCCTTTCTGCAAACTTAAATAGGTAACTACACAATACCATATATTCCAGGTACTTTATACGCAATATATACAGTACACAGAGTACAAACACTGTCAGAGAGTATCGGAACACCAGAGACTTGTTTCTGATTTATCTCTTAAAAAAGGCAAAGGTCAATAATTGCATTATGCATCAAGTTAAAACAAATATGTTAAAGCTTACCAGTATCATCAGAATCAATAAAACCAATTCTTAAATTTAGGCAAGACAGAGAACATTAGTCTCATTTTTACTACTGTACATATTTTGTGCATTATGTTACAACCTACTGACAAATGTATTAGATTTGCAGTACCAAATTAAAAACAATTCTGTTCATAGTATTAAAACATTTAAAAATAATTCTCCAAACACTAGCACTCGAGAAACAAATTTTTCACATACATGAAGACATCACAGTAATAAATAAAAGTCTGACTCTTTACCCTTAATAAAAGTTTACCCCCAGTTACTGATTTTAGCTATTCTAAAATTAAGATTGAAAATAACGGTTATTCTGAATGGAAAATTCAATGACAACTTCTCTGGTAAAAAAATCTATATACAGTACAGATTTATTATATACAATACATCATTTTATTTAGAAAGTAATAAACTGGAGATAAAGCATAGAGGACAGCACCAAAGATACTGTGTGCACAAGTGAAGAGTACTAGTATTAGACTAGAAGAGAAATCATCCACATCACCAACAAAGATCTTCGGGATAATCCCTGAAATGGGACTGTTGTAAGAGGTATCAAAGCTTTGCACAAGGCATTTTACCAGTAAATCTTTAGTTCACAAACCTTCGCAAAACTGTAATACGTTTAATATATTTCAAAGTCAAACTCTAATAAGGATATATACAGGAATATAAATATGCCCTATAAAACAGACTACAGAATAGCATGCATATTTGTATGGTTCTTTTAATGATTAATCACAATGTGTGAAAATTTTAGGAAAAACTGTCTTTTCCTCTATTTCTTTATAGTATCATGCAGTAAAATTAAGGAATGATTCTAAAACCACACTTGAGCCACAATGACACTGATCATCTTGAGTATTTAAACCGATTGAAATATACAAACTGGCAGTATTTTTACTGTCTCTTCAGTTACAAGGTCCAAAGTACAGTATATTTTAAAAACTGGTTTCAGTATATGTGAGCATATGGGATGTATATGGTAATCATGTTGAGAAGTACAGTGCAGTATTTACAGTTGAATCCTCCTCATGTAGGGTAGAAAAAGAGTAAACATATAAAAAAGCAATGAATGAATACTGTACATCCAATGACATCATCTGCAACTAGTATGGTCAGCACATTTCAATAAATCTTTAACTCAGGCATATCACAAGACTTTTGTGTGTTCTTAATTAAGATCAAGAGGTACTCCCCAAACCAAGCTACTATTTCTTACATTGGTGAGATGGCTTGATTTACTATTAAACTAAAAGGTTTAAAATTAAGACTACAGTACAGTACTACTGAGGATTATCATCTTGTCAACAGAGCACTATGAAGATACAGTATTCATGCCAACACGCCCACAAAAACTTTGATAGGAAGAGATTTTTGGTGACATTTCATCTAAACTGCTGTCTGGCAAGTAAACATTCTTCCCATTACTATATACAAAAATCAGAAACCATGATGATAATGATACGAAATTGTACTAATAAAGTAAGTTTCTAATATAATAAGTAAAAATACATCCACTGGCCAGACATCTTAAAGATATTTAATGAAGTGTAAATGCCAAGCAACATCCGTAAGTACCGCACCCATGACCAGATCCCACCATACCCCAACACACCCAAATGCACAAAATATCATGAAATCTTTGTAGCCAATTAATAACTCACTGGCCTCGTATTTTATAAACATAAAAAACTTTAAAAATTACTTGTGTCAAATCACTACAACTATAAGTGCCTTGACGACTTGTCTCCAACTAATTAAATATCTAACTACCAATGTTGTGAGAGTCATGTTGGTGATTAATACTTTACAGTATTTCTACTATAGTAACTTAACAAAGTGTTTGCATTGCCAGCAGTTAAAAGTGCAAGTAAAAAGTGAAGCCTAAGTCCTAGAAACCTCCCTGAGAACACCTGTGACTCTTGCCCTAATATCTTTGGAAAAGAGAAAGGAAAGTAAGAGGAAGGAAACAGCCTAATAAAAAAAAAGCCTAGTTTAATGATACAACTAATAAAAGAAAACGAGAAGTCTGGTTTATAACACACTCGTCATGTGGTCACTTAGGTGGTCTCACGGTAAGTTTCGGATTTACTGGCCAAGAATAAAATTCGTCAAGGTCTGGACGGGCACGGCACTTACGTGTGTTGTGGCTATTCAAGTATATTTAGCCAGCGGCCTAAGATGGACGCCCCCCGACTGCGTACCTTGTGCTGGCCACCCACCCCAGGACTGCTCTTTCCATTTCCTTTGACATTTGTTTGAGTGGTCTTGATGGAGTCCCGGCGTCCTATTACCACACGGCTATTGGCACCACTATTGCTGCGTCCCAAGGAAGTGGCTCGGCCTCCTTCCTGAGGTGAAATCCTCGTCGTACACACCCTGGAATTTATGCTAGGAGCAGGAGACGTGCGAGGAGTGCCTGTTGGAGTGGCACGGCCAGAGTGAACCAAGTTGGGTCTACTACGAGGTCCAGCTCCACGTCCAATTGAATCTCTACCTCCAGAAACTTCTGAACCAGTCGATTCCCGATGACAGAGGTTTCCCCCACCATGATAAGGAACATGGGCATTCAGAGTTCCAACAGTAGATGCACTCCGAGTTTCTCGACTTCGACGTGGAGGCTTCTCTACCGCTAATGGTACCTTGCGATTTCCAGACTCAGATGATGCTGAGTTTACAGAGTTGTTATTGGTCTCTGATCGTCTGGATTCCTCTTGATGCACTACAACATCATATTTTATATTTGGACCAGGATGAACAGTATGAGTGGCAGCCTCAGCAGAATCGGCTTCACCACCTTCAGTCATGGTGGATATACTAAACATTAGTGGACACACATTTATTCCAATGTCTTTCTGCTCGGTTCTCTCTCTGTGTTCAAGCTGCAAAGAAAAAATAGAAATGATATATTAATGATAAATAAATGTTTTCTGAACTGCACAATAAAAAACAGGGAAGAGAAAAGATTTACTTTCTATGTTTATCATAATGTATGCAATGTGTTACTTTTTTAATCTGCGAATTTTATCATCTATAATATAAAAAAGCTACACTGAAATACAGTATATATATAGTTTTCCCAATAATCTGTACAACTAATTTTGGTCTTTATTTTTTTATGAATCTGATTTAATTCCAAACTAATCTTTTTTTAAAGAAAATTATTGTCAAGCTGGTTTGAAACTCCTATGGCACATTTCCAGAGCACTAACTCATGCCATTACTCTGCATCTATGTAATGTAGTGTAAAAACTTTACATACATTAAGTATTAAGGTTGAGGTTTGTAGATACAGAAGCCTTACTAGTGTTTCTGCATTAGGAATAGAGTTCAATGTCTTTTTGTTTTAAGATCACAGTTCTCATGCAGAATTTTTTTTACATATCTTAAAGCCAAGGTATACAGACAAGGAACTTTAATCATTTCTTAATGCTGAAGTATCAACTTTACCTATGTCTCAAAGCTGAGACATACTGTACTTACAAGCTTTACCTTTGTCTTTAGGTTAAAATACTGTTTACAACTAAATTTTGCTTGTGCCTTTAGGCTGAGCTATACAAACTTTACTTATATATACAGAGGAATCTTACTTGTGTCTTAAGGCTGAGATTCTGCTCTCGCAAGGCTATGATGGTGGAATGTGTGTGTCTGTGTTCCGCTTCCCACTCGGCTGTTTTGCTCACCCACTCTTCACTAGCTGTCTCAATTTGCTTCCTCAAAACCTGTTAAAATTAGTACTTCATTAAATATCGTGTTTAATTATAATATTTCAATTGTTATCAACATACATTTCAGGAGACTTCTTATGTTCTAGCAATGTATTCAGGGAATTTCATAACCTTTCTTTTCAAATGTATTTATTGAAAGTCATAACCCTTATATTCTAATAACAAGTTTTAAACAAACGAATATTATTTGAAAAATTCCTGTATTTTTAGAGTAAAAATCAAAAGCATATTAACTTATACAGTACTACAGTATTGTATTTGATCCTTGTCCATCAATACTGATTCTGAGAGTCAAACATCTTTACATTATAGATGAAACATGTACAACCTAGAGCCTTTACTCAGAGCCATTGTGTATCTTACATTGTCATGAAGTTTATATAAATAATGGGTTATTACTGTATATTCATTAAGAAGCAGTTAACCTCTAAGGGCAACATAGCACCTGGGTAACACGATTCAAGAGGTTTGATCTAAGAAAAGGGAAGGAAGCTCCTATAACTTGAATCAAGGTACCCCCCAACCTTCACTTAATTTGAAAAATATAAATACAGTACCATAATGTAAAACTAAGAAAATACAGTGGACCCCCGGTTTACGATCAGCTCCCAATGCGACCAATTATGTAAGTGTATTTATGTAAGTGCGTTTGTATGTGTATGTTTGGGGCTCTGAAATGGACTAATCTAATTCACAATATTCCTTATGGGAACAAATTTGTTCAGTACTGGCACCTGAACACACTTCTGGAATGAAATAATATCGTAAACCGGGGGTCCACTGTACTGGTAAAGTGAGAGTCATCCATTTGAGAGACAAAATTTGCTGACAAGTATGATGGGGAGACACTATGTTATACAAGATTTGCCAACAAGTATGGCAGGAAGAAACTTATGTGAGGTAAGAGTTGTTGACGGGTATGGTAGGAAGATACAGTGGAACCTCAGTACTCGAACAGCTCCGTACTTGAACAATTCGGTATTCGAATGCTTTGTTCGGTAAACAAATCGCTCGGTAGTTGACCATTTGCTTGGCACTCAACCAAACAAACACAACCTGCCAGAACTTCGCTGAAAACTATTTCATGTTTCTTTACATTTTTTAGTTTTATTTAATATTATCTGTATAAATAAGTCACCATGGGGCCTAAGAGGGTTAGTGATAACAGCCAACCAAAAAGAAAATTGGTTGGGAAGAATTTGTTCTGTACTCAAACAGATCAGCACTTGAACAGCCTTCTGGAACCAATTAAGTTCGAGTGCCAAGGTTCCACTGTACTTATGTGAGGGAAGCCTTGCCAACAAGTATGGTAGGAAAATTCTTTGTGCACAGCATTCCCTTGTGTATACACTATGCTTCTCTCTAAACAAAGCTCTGGCTAAAACAAAACGTACGTGTTCTGCACATAGTGTTCTAAGAAATCATCTATCCCATAATTATGAGTACAGCAAAAATGGCAGGAATAGATGCAATGTAATGCTAAATGTTATATTCATTAGAATTACTTTTATTCTATGTACATCCTTAGTGTCTTTGTATGCATGTATTGTATATGTAATGGTTTTTATGTTTTGTTATGTTCTACTAGCCTTAGAATAGGTTAAAGCTTGCCCAAAATGTTCTGCAAAGCCAGGGGCTCTCCATGTGTGCTACTATTAACTGTCATCCAATTTTGTTAAAAAAGGTAACCATATGGAAATAAATTTATTAATAATAATAATAATAATTAATTATTATTATTATTATTATTATTATTATTATTATTATTATTATTATTATTATTATTATTATCACTATACTGTACCACTACCACAACAATTACTCTCATGGATTTCCAAGCTTAATCACTGCTTATAATGTTAATGAGACTGCCTAAGATTTGATTTAGAGATTTCAAGTCTATAAAAGTAAAAAGAAAAATGTTAACTTGTATAATGAAAAATAATTTTTAAAGCTGATTAAGAAAGGAAACATGGCAGTATAGCAATCATGATCTAAGGTAATGAATTTTTTATACTGTAATTATAAGTAACACACACAGGCAACGGTTTAACGTAGTCAATGAAAATAAAAACCTCACATTCAGAGTGCCATTCAATCAGAAAAAGAGCTGGATGATGCTTAACAAAAAATTATCATACGAGTACCTCAGTTTCCATCACAGTAGTAAGAAGTTGACGTTGCAGTTCCAACACATCTTTTTCCCTTAGAATAGCAGAGATGCGTTGCTTATTTGGCTGAACCTTTAAACGGGCACCTTTCAGAAGGCTCACAGGCATACTGAAACCACCATCTGCCTTGCCAGCCCTTCTTTCTCTCTCAATTACTACTCTGTCACTACCTTTCTTGACTGCATCTGTCGCTGAGGCAAAAGCTGAATCCTTAACATTTACATTTTCACTAGCGGAGCTAGGGTCTTTATAACATGCATTCTGATCTTTACTGCTGTTATCTTTCTGACTGGAAGCTGTATTGTATTCTTTGTTTGAGTGCCTCTGAGTCCGATCTCGAATTGGCACCTTGAGAACCCTAGGCAGGAAAATATCTCTGTCACTATTAATGCGTACACTTGATGCACTACGGATCATGCGGCCTCTAGCAGTTGGTCCAGCACAATGAGACTCTTCAGTGCCATCTCCACTGGCAACACTAACTGTTACAGCAGGAGGCACTCGACGAGGTTTGGAGAAGTTAGCTGTAGTGGTTGTGGCAGTGGTGTTGTCACTCACAATGTGAACAGTATTTACTCCCCCCATCACCGAATGAACAATCCCACCTGTTGATGCTGGACCATCCCGCCGAACACCATTAGTTTTAACAAACTGCAAATTCAGATCATTGCCATAGTCAACTCTAGACTCTACTCGAGGATCAAGTCGTGGATCAAATCTGAGAGCCCTTACTTGATCTTCAAGACGCCGTTTATCACCTGCCAAAGCTAAAAGCTGCCCATGGAGATCAAGAAGACGTTGGTGAGACGCAGCAGCTTCAGCCTCTGCCCAACTAACTCTGCCAACTAAATACTGACGGTCTTGGCGAAGGCGATCCACAGCCGCCCATGCCTCTGCTTCCATCGCCATGCCAACAGGTGGAGGTGGGGGAGGTGGAGCTAATACATCTCCACGAGAATGATAGTGTCCTATTGGCCCAGGCAGGGAATGTGGCCAATAATCTCTATATGCTGGATGTGGTCTTGGGGATGCAAGGGGATCTGATGCAGAGCTACCTGGTGGAGGTTGCTGGTTTAATCTATCTTGTTCCATACGTTCTGCCCGTTCCAATTCATTTCGTAATCGAGTTCCTTTTCTTTGTATGACTTCAAGCAACTGCAACAGTTCATCTTCAGCAGAGCCAAGGGGTAGTTCTGGTTCTACAGAGGTCCAACGATGTTCCTCCACTCCAGATAGATGGTCGCCAGCTGAGGAAGATGAGCTCTTGCCCATACTGCCTCCAGCCTTATCTGTGCTGAACCCCGAATCTGCCACTGCTGAGCTGCTATGCGTCTCACTGAGTGACTTGCCACCAGTACTGCTGCTGCTACTGTTGTTTCCACTGTTACCAGTGGTGGTCACTCCAGCTGAAGATGACATAGGGCGCTGCTGCCTCCCATCACCCGAGGTCACGTGGTGGGGGGCGTCAGACGATTTGCTGGGGGATGACACCCCCCTTGTGGCAGGAACAGCCTGTAAAGGCTGGGAGGCCTGGCTAGATGGATGGTCATGGACATGGGTGGGAGTGAGAGAGTGGTATGCTCTGGCCTGTAAATGAGGGAAAGCTTGCAGCACATTGTCCCGGAACTCCAGAAGTGATGTCACCTCGTGTTGAAGCTCCTGTAAGAAGAAAACCAAAACTATAATACTGCATAAAAATAAAAATGCATTATACATAATACATAGCACAGAATAAATGAATCTACTAACCTAATGTCTCATTCATATTAACAAAGATTTATTATTATATGTTTAGAAAATTATTTAGAACACAGAGCAAAATAAAGAACAAAGAGGAACAATCCCATGACTGGAACAATACTAATAACCCACACATAGGATGGAGGAGCTTATGATGTTGTTTCAGTCTGACAAATTTACGAAGTTGGTCAGAGTGACTTTGTAAATGGTCCAAGTTAGATCGAAATGTTGTCATAAGCTCCTCTCTCCTATATGCTGGTTATTTGTGTACAGAGCAAAATATATGAAAACTTAACCCTTTGACTGTCGCAACCCCCAATCCTGAGGTGTCTCCTGGTGTCGCAAAATTTAAAAAAAAAAAAAATATTTGTTCTTATGAAATGATAATCTTTTCCCGATTGTAATGACACCAAAAAAACAAAATTTGATGGAAAACTGACGGAATTATGCTCTCGCAAAGTTAGCGGCCTCGGAGCTGTTTACAAATAGGCGATTTCGCCCACTTTGAGCCCTATTTTCGGCTAATTCCATTGTTCCAGTCGCCCAAGCTCATAGCTATTTCTTTAGAACTCCATTTTTTCTATCGATTGAGTACAAGAAACTGCCCATTTACCGATTTCAACTACCTAATAATGTGGTCAGAAATTTGCAATTTGGCCAATTTCACGAAAACTATTTCAAAATAAGGTCCAGAATGAACAATGCAGACATTCCTGGCTCTAAAATATCATTTTCTTTGCTCATCAGTCATGTCTCCAGGCCCCTCTGATATTACTCTTGCTTTCTAATTTGAATTTTTATTCAAACAAAAAATAGAAGACTATTATGCAGACTACTGCAATACTGTAATAATTGTATAAATAACATCAACCCATTCATGACTGCATATTAGAATGGCTAGTTGGACATTTATTGGACAATGGCATCATTTGTTTACTTTTGAACACTGGCAAAAATCAAACATTTCCCCTAATTTGAGCTCCATTTCTAGGTTCTTTTTATAGTAAAATCAATCAAAATCACCTCTATTTCTATAATATGTTTTCCATTCTATCAAATGAGACCAAGAAAACGAGAATACAACCATAAATACTATACGAAAATAGACCACAAATTCGGCATTTTAATTAAAAAAAAAAAACGGTCGGAGTTTTTTTTTTTCTCATTATGCACTGCGTGCTCCAGGATTTTTTTTATATGGTGCACACTGACCACACAGACCCATTCTCTCACATGTGGGCCTACCAGCTTTCTCCTGCTTGATTTGAAGCCGCTAGAATTTATGAGTACATGTATATATACGTCAAACACGGTACCTCGTAAGACGTATATATACGGCCGCAACAGTCAAAGGGTTAATAAAGACAAGCAAACCTGCTAAGCTTTCTATGCAAAGGAATATTGTAACAGCTTTTTACATATTAATTTAGTACAGGAAGACCCAGTTTTACAGTGCTTCGCTTTTACAGAGTTTCACTAATACAGTGGTTGTCAATTATGCCCAGTCTTCATTTATCGGACTTCCTACAATAAATATATTCACCACTCACTATAAGAATGAAAGTATTTTAAGTAATGTGTGTACTGTATATGCATTTTTTAGTCCTAGCTCTAATGCTTACTTCATATATGATAGTATAAACATGTTACCAGGCTATTATATTCATTTGAAAGTGAAAAAAAGCTATGATCCACTTTACAATAATTTTTCGCTTTACAGTAGTAGCCCAGAACCTAACCTGCTGTATAAGAGGGGCATGCCTGCATATGATAGACTGTAAGTAAGTAATCTATCAAAAGTAACATCCACAGTGCTATACTATATACAGTACCTTCATGTTGGTTAATTCTGCAAAGAAACTAATTATGCAGCTTCAACTCACATTTGAAAATAACAAGCAACCTATAAGTATACCAGAGGATCCTCAACAACTGAGAACTAGTACAATTATCCACATTTCAAAACAGTTAAACCCTGGAATTTGAATGCTTCACCATACGAGTTATTCATTTATACTCATTTTTATTGAAGACCATTCAGCGATTGGTTTCGATTACTCATGACTTTCTTGGTGCCCACAGTTTCCTGCTTGGCATATGATCCCTAATAATAACAAATAATTATAATAATTTTTTTTTCTACAAGTACATAATAGTACAACTTATACAGACCTAGTTGACATCAATGACACACTATATTGAAAGCCCCTGGGCAATTTAAGTTAATTTTGTCCCCAGGATGAGAGAGACACCAGCCAGCTAACACCGAGGTAGCGACTTATTGCTAGGTGAACAGGGACAGCAGGTGTCCCTGTTCTGAGGGGAATTGTAAACTACAGCTATAATTTTATGCATTCTCCATGCTTCCTCTGTCCCTGTTGCACAGTTCAAAGTCTTCACCAAAAAGATTTTAATCTATTACTTATTGTATGTCTTTAATCTGAAGTGCATGATTACATACACTTCACTGGAGGAAATAATAACTAGAAGTGAGTATACTACAAACTCTAATCACACAATAGAGTGGGAAAATAATGTGAGTGACCTGAGAGTGGTACTGTTTGAGGATCTCACTTTCAAGGATCACAACAGTGCCACGATCACAACTGCAAAGAAAATGATAGGATGGATAACGAGAACATTCAAAACGAGAGATGCCAAGCCAACGATGATCCTTTTCAAATCACTTGTTCTCTCTAAGCTGGAATATTGCTGTACATTAACATCTCCATTCACAGCAGGTGAAACTGCAGCTATGGAGAGTGTACAGAGAACCTTTATTGCACATGTAAGTTCTGTCAAGCACCTTAACTATTGGGAACGCTTGGAAACACTGTATAGCCCTTGTGGCTTAGCGCTTCTTTTTGATTATAATAATAATAATTGGAAACACTTGACTTGTACTCGTTGGAAAGCAGGCAGAGAGAGAAATACCATAATCTACACTTGGAAAATCCTAGAAGGAATGGTCCCGAATCTGCACACAGAAATCATTCCCTACAAAAGTAAAAGACTGGGCAGGCGGTGCAAAATACCCCCAATGGAAAGTAGGGGCACCACT
Source organism: Cherax quadricarinatus (assembly GCF_038502225.1). Classification (NCBI taxonomy): domain Eukaryota; kingdom Metazoa; phylum Arthropoda; class Malacostraca; order Decapoda; family Parastacidae; genus Cherax; species Cherax quadricarinatus. The sequence goes on from NC_091298.1 coordinate 58,528,579, forward strand.
GGTACACTAAGAGAAAACACCATATGTGTCTGGGGCCCGAGACTGTTCAACAGCCTCCCACCATGCATAAGGGGAATTACCAATAGGCCCATGGCTGCCTTCAAGAGGGAGCTGGACAGATATTTCAAGTTGGTGCTGGATCAGCCGGGCTGTGGTTCGTACGTTAGACTACGTGAGGCCAGCAGTAACAGCCTGGTTGATCAGGCCTTGATCCACCGGGAGGCCTGGTCATGGACCGGGCCACGGGGGCGTTGATCCCAGGAATACCTTCCAGATCGACATGCGTTTGCAGGCTTCATAGCTCGTGCGCGCACGTGAGGAGCCCCTCCAACCTTCCCTTGGTGAGGACGTGTACATGTGCACACTGGAGATCACTGTGTATACGCGCACACAGCAGGACGTGTACACTTGTGTCCGACCTTCAAGGACATTAACTTAACCTTGGAGTATGGGACAAGTGGGATGTGCAGAAGACGCGTCTATTTTCCCAACACCACAAACCCCGTGTTATACCTGTCTTATTTTCCATGGATTTTCTACCCTTAGTAGCAATCTGTTCAACCTGTTCAACCAAGCTGTTACTGCTAGCAGCCCACTGGTTAAACAAACCGTTACTAAACACCTAATGAAGCTCTACACTAGCCCATGAAATCACAAAGCCCGTGTTAAGCTTTTTATTTAGTAAATAACAAAAAAGGCACAATACCGTGACTAGAACGACACGCAAATAACCAGCTTTGAGCACCTAGCATACAAAAATTATAATGGTCGTAAGGGCACAAATTATATTGCATGCTACGAGCAACAACAGTCTAGACATTACTGAATAAAAGTGTACTATTTTTTGAATTTTGTATACAGTATTTCAAAACAATGACTCGAGATTTACTACTTCAGATACAACTTTGTTTCTTCCGTTTAGTTTGATTACTTATAAAGTGTGCTGTTCATTTGTGCCAGTGACTATTGGAGAATGGATCCACTGTCCCCTAAAAACGAGACTGACAGGCTACCTGTTAACTACCTGTTGTTCAGGGTGATTCTCCCTGCAACAACCCCTCAAGGAAGGTTCCTTGATGTTGGTGAGGGGCTCTTGATTTAGGGAATTGGATCTGTGCTCCAGTTCCCCGAATTAAGCCTGAATGCCTTCCACATCCCCCCCAGGCGCTGTATAATCCTCCGGGTTTAGTGCTTCCCCTTGATTATAATAATAATAATCTCCCTGCAACCTTCAGAAGGCATATAAAGGTAGAAGCTATGTTGATACTGATAATATGGATGAACGGACACGTGTAAATACACTCAGAATATCTTCATTAGATACGCTTCATTCACTACCAATGATACAAAAGAAAGAGAAAACAGTATATATTATGGAGACTGGATTAAAAAAAAATAAAAAAAGTCATTTGGAGTGACCAAGGTCCCAAGACCGAAGCATTTCCAATTAAGACAGGCTTGTGTCCTTTCATCTATTCAGCAGCTACACACACACACACACACACACACACACACACACACACACACACACACGAACTCGAACGGTAGTTTCACTACTCCATCCCAGGTAATTTCAAGGAAACTTTTGCAGGTAAAAAAAATAACTATTACACTGTTTCAGTCACAGTGGGCTTTATTATACATTTCATCCATAGTGGGGCTTTGTTATATGTCTTGCCCGTAGTGGGATTTATTATACGCACGTTTACCCATAGTGGTTTTCATCAAGAACTTTACGACCCCCACTGTGGAAAAAACCTCGTTCCTACAACAACAAAAACAAAAACAACAACAACAGTAATTGTGATATTTACAGAGCACTCTGACCGTGTAGGTCACACATACATTAAACAAAAGATAAATATGAATAAAACGCTCAGCATAAATACTATTATACAAGCTAAAAAACCACCAACATCAGTTAAAAATCCCCTTAAATTATTATCATAAGACTTCCCTGAAGTTCCCCAAGGTCCCTAAAAGCACCTTTTTACTTAAAAGAAAAACACGACGAAGACGGAAAAGCCTAAGCCATGGACAAATTGTCAAAATATGTTGCACAAATATCTGCACGGCACAAGCTACACAAGAGAGAAAAACACACGGAATGGGTGGGGGTATCATTGATGCTAGTGTGCAAGGGAGGTGGATTAGGAGGGAAGGGGGGGTTACCATTGATGCTAGGGTGAAAGGGAGGTGGACTAGGAGGGAATGGGGGTACCATTGATGTTAGGGTGAAAGGGAGGTGGATTAGGAGGGAAGGGAATGGGGGTACCATTGATGCTAGTGTGCAAGGGAGGTGGATTAGGAGGGAAGGGAAGTATCAAAGATGTTAGTGTTTTTGAGCAAGCAATCATTATCTCTCAAGGTTATATACAACGCAATCGAAACTTCAAGCGGTAATTATGTTTTTGTTATGGTTGTGCAACGGGAGACACCGGCATTTGTAAATAATACACATGGAGGGATGTTGACGAGGAAGAGGAAGACGTAGAAAAAATCAAGGTGGTGAGGCAAGGAATGTACAGGACAAAAGGGCAGAGAGAGAGTAAAGATATGTGGAAAAGGGCAGGGAGGGAATTTATTATTTTTTTTATTAGCAAAATTGGAAACATTAGGAATGTGCTGCTACACTATTTTATGTGATAGTTCCGGAGGTTACCGTCCTCGAGGACCGGCCCCAGACCAGGCCTCCAGGCTGCTGGCCTGATAGATTAAGCTGTCCAACGTATGCACCACAATCTGGCTGATCAGCAATTGTTTTGAGGAATCTTTCAAGTTCCCTTTTAAAGACAACAAGGGGTTTGATGGTAATCTCCTTTATGCATGAAGGAAGGATGTTGAAGAGTCGTGGTTCCTTAGAACGTATTGAGTTCTCTCATTGTACGCACTTCTGCCCTGCTTTTCACTGGATGTATCCTGCACAGTCTACCAAACCAGTGTTTATAAGTAGTAATTTCGTTGTGCAGGTTTGGGAATAATCCCTGTAGTATCTTCCAGATGTAGATTATGACGCATCTTTCTTGTTTACGTTCTAAGTACAATTCTAGGAACTTCAGGCGATCCCAGTAATGGTGTTTGAGTTTATCTGAGCCGAGAAGGTTCTCTCTACATTTACCAGTTCAGCAACAAAAGCTAGCCTTGTTTCACTTGACATACCTTTGAAGAGTTTCAAGAGTTTTTCCACTCCCGGAGCCCGGCCTTAGGCCAGGCTTGCCCAGTACTTGCCTGATCAACCAAGCTGTTGTTACTGGCGGCCCGCTGGCCCACATATTCACCACAGCCTGATTGATCTGGCACTTGGCAGAGATACTTGTCAAGTTTGTACCTGAAGATTTCTACATATGTCCCTGCAGTGTTTGTAAGCTTTGCAAGGAAATAAACATTTTCATTTTCGTATAATCTGGTAAGATGTCTGTGCCGACGGCGTCCCTGCTTTTCACTTAATTTACAGTTCTTTCCATATCTCTCACCCCATCATGTTATAGTAGTACGTATACCTGGGGTTAGGCCCTCAAGTGCTTTCCATGCATGTCTCATCATGTATCTCTCCTTTATTCCAGCGAGTAAATATTTAGGACTCTGAGGCGTTCACGGCCATTTCAGTAGTCTATTGACCTTTTAAGGGCCATCAACGATCTCTGCATCTGTTCCAGCTCTGAGGGCGGTGTATTCTCAAGTAGTTAAGTACCTTAATGACAACAACATTCTCCATAGCTATCAATCGGGCTTTAGAAGATCCTACTCAACCGACACCTCCCTTATTAATCTGATGGATTACCTGAGAACTGAAATGTCAAAGGGGAACCTCATAGGTATGGTAACCTTAGACCTGCAAAAGGCCTTCGATACTGTCAACTACAATATATTATGTAATAAACTTCAAGCTATCGGTATAGGTTCTGTAGACTGGCTTAAGTCCTACCTTAGCAACAGGAGACAAATAGTCAAAATCAACAAAACAGAATCAGAACCCCTGCCGATAACATGTGGAGTTCCTCAAGGTAGTATTCTGGGTCCCTTATTATTCTTATGTTATGTCAATGATATGCCTATCAGTGTCAAGTGCAAACTCCTACTGTATGCAGATGACAGTGCTCTGTTAGTGTCAGGTAAAGACCCACAAGATATTACTAATGTTTTAACACTGGAACTGGAGTCCTGCAGCAAATGGTTAGTAGACAACAAACTATCATTACACCTAGGGAAAACTGAAGCCATTCTCTTTGGCACGAAACAAACTGAGAAGGGTAAATAATTTTAATGTTCAATGTAATGGGGAGCCCATCACTTTGGTTTCATCAGTAAAATATTTGGGAATCCCCTTTGACCCATGCATGTCAGGAGAATTGATAGGGAACAGTGAATGCCAGACTGAAGTTCCTGTATAGACAAGCACAGAGTCTACCTACTGAGGCTCGCAGGACCCTATGTCTAGCCCTTATACAATGCCATATGGATTACGCTTGCTCTTCTTGGTACTCTGCCTTGACAAAAAAACTGAAAGATAGACTGCAAATCACCCAGAACAAAATCGTAAGATTCATCCTGGGGCTGGGACCAAGAGAACATGTAGGCCAGGATGAATTACAGCAGTTGGATATGCTGAATGTTGAAGACAGAGTAAAACAACTGAAGCTAAATCATGTTTATAAAATTGCTCACAAACAATGTCCAGAATATCTTGCTGTCAATTTTGTCAAGGTTGGGAACCAAAGCAATCATAGTACTAGGGGGAGAGAGCACAACTTTGTAGTACCCACAGTCAGTGGCCAGGCTTCAAACACCTTTTATTGTACAGCAATAAAGGAATGGAACAGACTGCCCGCACATGTCAAAGCCAGTCATAGCATGAACCAGTTCAAGAAGAGTGCCAAAAGGTGTCTGATGAATGTAGCTACAGAAAGGGAGGGGAATGATTTTCTATTTTTTAGCTAACATACGTGTAAATTTTACCTTATTCCTAGTAATGACCCTCGTATTGTAGATAGTCTTAATGACCTTGGTGTAGTAGATAGTCTTTTTAGTATGATAATAAGATGTTATCTTCATTGTAGAATAATAAGAAAATATTATAACTTTTATATTATAATAATAAGGTAAAAGGACCTCAATGGAAATAAGTCACTCTGTCTGACTTTTATGGGTTATCCTAGGTTCTCTACACACATGCTGCTATGTATGATAATTCTATGTAACTGTATTTGTGTATACCTGAATAAACTTACTATCTCTCTCCAGCCCTGAACGGAACCGTCAAGTGGGCAATACTGTAAACGAGAAAGCACAAGTGATTGTATTAGTGTCACCACTGGTACTATTTCCCATGTTTTCCAAGTTCTCATTATCCATCCTGTTATTTTCCTGGCTGTTGTATCTCCCTGCAATGTTTCTTGTCTTCTACCAAGGTGATTCTCAAGCTTATTTTGGTATCATCCATAAATAATGCTAAAAACAATGGCAAGTATTTTTATCTATGAGGATAATGGAGAGCGGATCATGTAGATAATGGTGAGCAGAACAGAAAGAGGAGGCAGGTAGAGGAGAGGGAGGATAGCCTTGACAAACAGTGTTTATTGCATCAACTATGACAACCCCCTCCTTCGCCTCACCTACACACACACACACACACACACACACACACACACACACACACACACACACACACACACACACACACACACACACACACGGCACTTGCAACCACATATAGGTGAGTACACACACACACAAAGTATTGTGTGAAAACATTCAATACCGAAGAATCCTGGAATCATCACTTATCTGTATATCCAACAACTTCAACCAAAACAACAGCTTCTATAAAATAGCTGAACCCCTCGCCAAGAAACTTCTTCATCGTTATCACACATAAGAACATAAGAATGGAAGAACACTTGCCTAACCCTTGGGCACGACCTACTTCCACAGTGGACAAATGTGACACCACCTACGACTGCTGCACCTCTCCTGCCTACGGTTTATAAGTTGCTTCTCCGCACATATGCCGTATTCTGTTCAAGATTGATGGACTGACCACATCGACTCAAGGTTGAGGGACTGATTACCTCATTCTCCTCCTGTTCTTCAAGATTCTCCTTCGTATGGACTGATGAAGTCACTGTGTGGCGAAACGTTTCCTAAATAAAGATACCCAAGAGTTGCACGTGTGTCTAATTTATCACACTGCAGGTCTACTCATACATTTATCCACTCTCTTTTTAAAGCTACCCAAGGTCCTAGTCTCTATCATCCTACTAGGAAGATTGTCACATGGCCTATCTCATCCTACTCTGAAGATTGTCACATGGCCTATATCATCCTACTCGGAAGATTGTCACATGGCCTATATCATCCTACTCGGAAGATTGTCACATGGCCTATCTCATCCTACTCTGAGGACTGTCATATGGCCTCTATCATCCTACTCCCTACTCGGCAGACTGTCACATGCAGGTTCAGATCCAACCCACCCAGCATTCTCCACCTGACTCCATCCTATAAATACTCACGTACCTTTCACCCAGGTAGATCTGTTTGTGACTTGATAAAGCCCACTGTGTGGGCGAAACGTTGTCAATAAATGATCACATTATACTGCTTCTGTGTTTATTTTTCCATTGTGTCGGTATTTTATACCATTTACTTCCACTAGCCAAAGCTAACCAAGAATTTAAAACATAGATGAATGGTTCAGAGAACCGACAAGTTGATAAATTAGACACATGTGCAACACTTGGGTATCTTTAATGAGGAAACGTTTTGCCACACAGTGGCTTCATCAGTCCATACAAAGGAGAACGGTGAAGAACAGGAGTAGTTTGAGTTAATCAGTCCTTCAGCCTTGAGTCGATGTGGTCAGTCCATCAATCTTGAAAAGAATACAGCGTATGTGCGAAGAAGTAGCTTATATGCTGCAGGCAGGAGAGGTGCAGCAGTCGTAGGTGGTATCACATTTGTCCAATGTGGAAGTAGATCATGCCTAAGGGTTAGGCCTAACCTTTGTATTAGGTCACAAAGCGTGTAAGAGGAAATATATTTTACAAATAAAGGAGTTGACTGACGAACGTTCTCTCTCATAAGTATCGTACACGTAAAAAAAAATTAAAAAAAGACGACGGGAAGCTACAATCATCTCTCGCTTCCTGTAACCTACACATGTAATAATCATGGGGAAGCAGCAAACCCGCAGGAGTATAATCATGCACAGGTAATAACAATACACTCTTGCTCCCCCTAATAAACCTTCCCTTCCTTGCTTGCCCCGCTCCATTCGCTTCCCTACTCACCCTCCCCCCTACCTCCCTCTCCCACTATACGTTAATAGCCTCCGGCAGAGAGAGTCGACTGCTACGTATTAATACTCATGGATGACAAAATTAAAATGATACAAACAGAAGAAACTCAAGAGGTCAACGCTCAATCCCCCCCGCAAACACAAACCGGTGTACACACACACACACACACACACACACACACACATGAGAATAGCGCTCCGGTACCTCAGTAAGGAATCGTTCAAGACTATACACTGTGTACGTCAGGCCCATATTGGAGTATGCAGCACCAGTTTGGAACCCACACCTGGTCAAATACGTCAAGAAATTAGAGAAAGTGCAAAGTTTGCAACAAGGCTGGTTCCAGAGCTAAGGGGAATGTCCTACGAAGAACGGTTAAGGGAAATCGGTCTGACGACACTGGAGGGCTGGAGGGTCAGGGGAGACATGATGACGACAAACAAAATACTGCGTGGAATAGACAAAGTGGACAGAGACAGCATGTTCCAGACATGGGACACAGAAACAAGGGGTCACAATTGAAAGCTAAAGGCTCAGATGAGTGAAAGGGATCTTACGAAGTATTTCTTCAGCCATAGAGTTGTTAGGCAGTGGAATAGTCTGGCAAGCGATGTAGTGGAGGCAGGAACCATACATAGTTTTAAAACGAGGTATGATAAAGCTCATGGAGGAGGGGGAGGGAGGACCCAGTAGCGGTCAGTGAAGAGGCGGGGTCAGGAACCGAGTCTCGACCCCTGCAACCACAATTAGGTGAGTACAATTAGGCGAGTGTACGTACACACACACAGGCAGGAACCATACATAGCTCTAAGATGAGGTATGATAAAGCTCATGGAGCAGGGAGAGAGGACCTAGTACCACTCAGTGAAGAGGCGGGGCCTGGAGGTTATTCCGGGGATCAACGCCCCCGCGGCCCGGTCCATGAACAGGCCTCCAGATGGATCAGGGCCTGATCAACTAGGCTGTTACTGCTGGCCGCACGCAGTCCAACGTACGAGCCACAGCCCGGCTGATCCGGCACTGACTTTAGGTATCTGTCCAGCTCTCTCTTGAAGGCAGCCAGTGGTTTATTGACAATTCCCCTAATGCTTGATGGGAGGATGTTGAACAGTCTTGGGCCCCGGACACTTATGGTGTTTTCCCTTAGTGTACCAATGGCCCCCCTACTTTTTACTGGGGGCATTTTGCATCGCCTGCCCAGTCTTTTACTTTCGTAGGGAGTGGTTTCTGTGTGCAGATTTGGGACCATTCCTTCTAGGATTTTCAAAGTGTAGATTATGTTATATCTCTCCCTCCAGGAGCTGACTCTCGACCCCTGCAAACACAATTAGGTGAGCGCGCACACACACACACACACACACACACACACACACACACACACACACACACACACACACACACACACACACACCTTAATAAGGAGTCATTCAGGACTCTGTACACTGTGTACATTAGGCCCATATTGGAGTGTGCGGCGCCAGTTTTTAACCCTCACATAGCCAAGCATGTAAGGAAACTAGAGAAAGTGCAAAGGGGTATGTCCTATACGAGAAGAGGTTAAGAGAAACTGACCTGACGACGCTGGAAGACAGGAGAGAGAGGGGGGATATGATAACGACATATAAAATACCGAGAGGAATCGACAAGGTGGATAGATAAGATGTTCCAGAGATAGGACACAGCAACAAGGGGACACAGTTGGAAGTTGAAGACTCAGATGAACAACAGGGATGTTAGGAAGTATTTCTTCAGTCACAGAGTTGTCAGGAAGTGGAATAATCTGGGAAGTGATGCAGTGGAGGCAGGATCCATACATAGCTTTAAGAAAAGGTATGATAAAGCTCATGGAGCGGGAAGAGTGACCGAGTAGCGGCCAGTGAAGAGGCTGGGCCAGGAGCTGTGAATCGACCCCTGCAACAACTAGGCGAGTACACACATGCAAACTACATATCTTTAAGAAGAGGTACGATAAAGCTCATGGAGCAGGGAGTGGACCTAGTAGTGACCCGCGAAGAGTCGGGGGCCAGGAGCTATGAATCGACCCCTGCAGTCACAAATAGGCGAGTACACTCACTCCCCCCCCCCTCTCGACACACGTAATTATATGGGGACCCTCTTGTTGTCAACAATCGAGTTGAAACTGAACGTAGAGTATGGCGGAGGGGGGGGAAGAGAAGGGGTGGGGAATGAAAGGAGCGGGAGAGGAGAGGGGGTGATGGGCGGGAGGAAATTAGGGAGGGAGATTAAGGGGG